>NC_134468.1:54182859-54233623 GCF_964194025.1 Convolutriloba macropyga
TAAGAAATGTGAATTAATTCACTGCTTGAAAACGAGCTTGGTCTCATTTTTGGTCAAGATTTTAGGTCAACAGTCTTGTTTTCATAACCTCACAGAGAAAGTATTTAATAACTAATCAAAATGTTCTAAGAAGATACCTTTTAAGATCATGTTTGAAGTTTTCATTCATCTTCAGATGGATTAGAGGAGTCAGCACAAAAATGAAGAGATTGAGAAAGTCAGTGACAAAGGTGAGACATGACACCAAATCCTCAGAGAGATACACACCATGGAATTCAGTCAGACCCACTTTGAACAGGAATATCTGGACTACTGCTCTTGGCAAAAGAAATGACAGGGATAAGATTGTCGTCCACCGCGACATTTTCGTTACTTTTCGAATCTTGTTAATATAAGCAACAATGAACCGTTAAAAATGTCAAAGTTTTTTTCCGTGCGCAAAAATATTCAATGGAAAATGTCTTCCGTGTAAAGCAGTTATCAGTTAAAAGTAGCAGTATAAAGCAGTTTTCTTTTTCACCATTTAAATAGGAAACATTTAATTGACCAAAAATAATATTCATCATTAACAGAAATGATCCTTAAATTTTGTCGTATAGCACCCCAAGACCACTTTGTTTTTTGGTCTCGGGGTGCTATACAAGTGGAGTATGCAAATAACATTGCAGCTCCGATCTACGTATATATGCATATGCAATCTATGTGAAACGTATGATGTGATCGTGTTTCCAACAATTTTGAATCGAAAAAATAACAATGATAACACTCATTATTTAGGGGTCGACATTTTGAAAAAAAGTTCAATGTCTGTAAGATTTTGTATTTCACGTGAGTCTGCCAGTGCATTTTTAATCAAATCAGTCAAAATTGTTTTGCCGAAGTGCTGCATTGCCTTCAGTTTTTACCACTTCCCGGGTTCAACTCCATAATTCAAAAACTTTACAACTTCATATTTCAGTGATAACGTATATATGAAAAATTTGCAGTCAATGAATTTCATACAAAAAAAAATTTGCCAACATAAAAATTAGACACCACAATTGTGTGATGTTTCGGAAATTGCTTATTCTACAGTCAACTAAAATCTCAGCCTCAGATGACAACTTTTTGCATTAAGTTATGGGAAAGTCTTAGTCATAAAACTTCATAGAGCAAAAATAATTATGACTGCGTATTAACAGCAGGTTCTAATGTAATGCGTAACTTAATGACGACTTTTGATGCCTACTAGCTAATTAGAGTTGATTGTTGTGGTATGTGAACCCTATTTATATTTCAGTGTGATTGGAGTCAGTGAAACAGCTTATTACATACGAGAACAATAGTATAAACCATATTAAACACTAAGCTGGAGGTCTCTGGAGGCCTTGTTATCACCAGGTGTCTACTAAACAAGCCAGACGTGATTCGTGCAAAAAATTGAAATTAAAAAACGTTTTTTGAATCATTTCGCTGGAAATCTGTGTATTAGATACGTTATCACGGGTAACGAGCACATAAAACTTTCTATTTAGGCCTGAGAGAAAAACCGTTTTGTGGCGAAAAAGTTTTGGAGCCCATTTTTTTTAAAGTTTCAGTAGTGTGTTAGCCTCAATAGGAGTGCCGTTCTGCTTTACAACGCTTTTTAAAAGGTTTGGAAGACTAATAAATCTGATCATTTATGATTTTCAACTTGGTTTGAAAACATTTGTGATTTTGGATCAATTGATTGTTTTTAACATGGGTTCTTTAATCTCTAAGTAACTTATCTTCATCTCACAAGATACCGCCTTTTCTAAAAAGGAATCCACTCATTCAGCCCAATGAACTTATGTTTGATACTTTTTAACAAACTTCGAGAACTTCAGCGGAGTTGTCTCCGATTTCTATTCTTCTCAAAATTCCGTTCAATTTCAGGCTGCTCAAACTAGCTTAGTTAACTGTACCCCCTCGCGCGCTACCATCCAAACCCTTTTCGTAAATCGAGGTCTACACCTGAGTGGCGGAATTTTGGAAAGGATCACAGACAAATAAAGTATCGCTGTAACAAGATTCCTTTTTTCTGATAAAGTGCATCGTATTTCGGATCTCCAAATGCAAATGCATGATTCTGCTTCTCCGCCTTCGATATTTTAAAATATAGAATTGGGGTCATAATTGCTGCCATTATGAGTACTAAATAGTTGACAACAGTTAACCCGTACGAAATATGAATCCAAACACTGTCATAGTTATTACCAATATATTGCAAAAATAACACCCGGGGTGAGTTGTACTCAATGCAGCCCGCGTAGCAATGAAGAACAGTCTCAAACGCCGAAAGTGCAAGTAAGCCGAATAAAACTACCTTCGGCCTTTTATAAGAAAAGAAATGAATGTCATCATCTCGTAAGCAAACTGAAAAATACCGATTAACAGAGATAAACATAAACATGTAAACAGCTGTTCGTGTCATAAGCGTAAACATTACCATATACGAAATGCAGGAAAATGATGTGTACGTTTCAAACATGGCAAAAAATGCCATTAGAGTAAACAAGCACCCTAAAATGTCAACAATACCGTAAATGAAGGCCAATTTATCCGAACCCAAACTCAATTTGCGGAAAAGTCCATAGCAAAATAAAGTGTAAGCATTTAAAAGAACGCCCAGAAAGCCGACACAGAAGCAAGCGATGGTAACAATAAGAGTTATGAAGCATTCTGTCACGTATTCGTATTTTTCACGTTGCAAACAAGATGTATGGTTATTTTGCAGAACAAAATGATAACTCCTATGAGACATTACTAACCAACAGGCAGAAAAATGACATTAACACATTGTTTACAAGTTGCAGTTTGAACTACTGGTCAGCAAACGAGAAAGTTTAACCGTCAATGATAATCATTTGACAAACCAATGCAAGGTAAAGAGAATTTTAATTTAATGTCTGTTTATTTGGAACTAATTTATTTTTGCTTTTGATCAATGTCTATCTCATTCATGCGCTTTAATGGCACTTACAGATGTATCACTCTGTGTTTAAGCAATATTATTAAATAGCTCTTTTTTATTTGGACGAAATTGTTCCTCACACCATTTGATTATCATAAAATTTACACCTGGCACTTTTTGATCCCAGGGTGAGTGGCCAGAATCAAGCGACCTCTGATCAAATTATTTGATCGCACACACGGAGTATATTGCAACTCAAATTACGGGATCTGGAAGGTGTTATGGTAGCACAATAGTCTGACGAGAGTACGCATGGGTCTGCGTGATCTGCTCAGAGAAAAATATGTGCGACCCGGGCCGAGGTTTTTCCCCAAAAATAACGGGGAAAAGAGTGCAAAGAGTGTAAAAATATTATTTTTACACCGTTAGTGCCCGCTTATTAAGGGCGGACAAAGTGTAATTTAAAAGTGTAACTTTAATATTTAAAGGTGGAACTTAACTTTCTTTCTAAGTGGTGTAAAAATGTTAATTTTCTTAAAATTACAATCTTACACTCTTTTCTTTGCTATTTAAGAGTGGTGTTGGCTTTACACCCTTATTCTCGCTTAATAACGGTGGAATACGGGTGGACGCCTCGGCCTGTGGAAGTCCTCTGACCATAAGTTGCACTAAAGTCTGATCAGAGACCAGTCTTACCAGTCTTCACGATACTTCATCATAAGTGCGATTACTCGAATTAAAGCCAGGTAGATTGCTATTGGTGGTAATTGAGTATTGTATAAGACTCTCACCTACCCTGGAGATGTGTGGGAAATCTGTCTGATTAGAGTGCAAGTCTGGAAAAGTTCAGAGGTCCGGTTCGTGTGGCACCTCCACCTGGGATTCACCAAATAAAGAATACTATATATCATTTGTAACACACTTCACAAAGTTTCATTTGGGGCCAATGGCCTCGTATTAAAAAATGATGGCCGATTTTATGGATGATGGATACAATGCTTATTCCCACCCGGGTTGGGCCCCCAGTGATTCCCATCGATAGATCATAAAAATTTCATAAAACTCCATCCATGGTTCATCGGTGGTTCATGACCACTTTTTCTCTGATCATAGAAAGTTCATGGGATATCAATATGGATCATAGAACAGAACAGGAAAAATGCAAGATATGAATGTACAGGAAAAATGCAAGATATGAATGTACAAATACATAGCGCATGCACAGATATAACGAAAATATTACATTACATCGATTAAAATAAAGCATCAATGAAAACTGCTGTCTTTTCTCAGTTTTTTTAGTATTCGTTTTCTTCTTCTGAAATGGTACCTTTTGGCATCAACTGCGGATCTACAAATGGCATGAACTGCTGCACAACACGGACACTCCATTCAGGACACTCCTCGCTAGGCTAAACTACGTAAAAAACTTTTGTAATGTTCTCATTCTGTAATATTGATTTTTCAAAAAAAAAGTTTTTCCATCGGACTAAGGAGTTTTGCAAAACCAACCAAATTTTGAGCCAACACTTTAATACTAGTATGGCCAAAGATTTATTGATTGGATTAATTAGCTCTACTTTGAGTAGGAAAACAAACAAAAGTTTCAAAATTTCTGGTCTCATTTTATAATTTTTATTTTTCAAACAAATGACTTTGAATACCCGGGTCGAGCTGTCACCGCTAAAAATCGCTAAGGGATGTAAGATTTGCGGTAAAGTTGATTAAAACTGTAAGATTTGCGCTCAATGCGATGAATGCGGTGAAAAAAATTATTTGTGCGTTGAAAAAATTTTTTTCACCGCTTAAGCGGTGAAAGAAAATTTTTCACCGCTACCATCAGAATGAGGTGAAAAAAAATTATTCACCGCTACCAGTAGACTGCGTTGAAAAAAAACTTTTCACCGCTACCAGCAGTATGCGGTCAAAAAAATTTTTACCGCTAGAATTGCAAATCTTACAGATATTCACCGCTAAATTCAACGCTTATCTTAAATTCGCAGGAAATATCATGTAAGTAAGTGAGAGATGGCGCAGTGGACTAAGAAGTTGTTGACATGCGGGAGGTAAGTGGTTCGAACCCGTTTACGTCACTTTCTTTTTTGTAAGAATTCCGGTGAATGCGGTGAAAAAAATTTTTCACCGCAAAATTCAACGCAATCCTTACAAAGATTCACCGCTTTCAGCGCAGTCAACTCTAAAAGATGCGGGCGCTTTGCGGTGAAAAAGGTTTTTTCACCCCTATTCAGCGCTTTTTTGACAAAACCTCGATCCGGGTAGGATTAAGGAGTGTTTCAAACCTGACCAGATTTTGAGCCAAAAGTTTACCGATAGTATCAACAGAGAATTAATGATCAAATCAGCTATACCGTGAGTAGGAGAACAAATAAAAGCTTTTTTATTCGGACCAAGGAGTTTCACAAACTAAAACAAATGTTGAGCCAACATTTTAATGCTAGTAGGGACCAAGAATTGTTGATTGGATTAATTCTACCCCGAGAAGGAAATAAAAAAAATTTAACGTTTTTGATCTCATTTTATAATTCTGATTTTAAAAAAAAAATATTTTTAATTTGCCCAAGGATATTTAAAAAATAACAAATTTTGAGCCAACATTTTGCTGCTAGTAGGGACAAAGAACTGTTGGTCGGGTTAGCTCTACCTTGAGAAGGAAAAGAAATAAAATTTGTAACGTTTTAGATCTCATTTTGTAATTAGGATATTTCAAAAAAAATGTTTTTCAGTCGAGCCAGGGAGTTTTTCAAACCTAACCGAATTTTGAGCCAACAGTTTACTGCTAATAGGAACAAAGAACTTATAATCAGAATAGCTCTACCTTGAGTAGGAAAACAAATGAAAACATTAACGTTTGTTGTCTCAAATTGTAATTTTGATTTTTCAAAAAATATATTTTTCTGTCGGACCAAAGAGGTTTTGAAACCTAAACGGACTTTGAGCCAACAGCTTACTAGTAGTAAGGACAAAGAACTGTTGATCGGATTAGCTCTGCCTTGAGTAGGAAAATAAATAAAAGTTTTAGCGTTTTTGATTATACATCGATGTGATTCACTGGGACTCCAACCCGGGGTGGGGCTTGACCGGGTACTGGAAATACAGAATAGAATTCAGTCCCGTTGTATTCGACTCGTTTGACATATTTGAACAGTCAGATTTCTGGACTCCTAAGACAAACCTGCTGCGACACTTTTTTTTCGAAAATAAAAGGAAGCAAAATAATTTCTGGAACTTTCCTTGTGGTTACCCTAATTTACACGGGCGTGTGTGTGTGTGTGTGTGTGTGTGTGTGTGTGTGTTAGTATGTGGGGGGTTAATTATGGGAAACCCCACTCTCCCTCCTAAAGACAATTTGTGTCATTTCATAAAAGCACGTGCGCTTGAGCGGTTGTACCCTCAACGGTACAGATTTTAATTGAGAATAACCTGCCTCACCTAACATGCATTCATCAAAGACATTATGAAAAATCGATTTCAATTGGAATTAGAATTTATGACAAAGCTGAAGCGCTCACTGTTCCATTCGAATAATCTACTTCAAAATCGTAGTTTGAAGTATTTTGTTCTGTTGTATAAAAATCATACCCATCTTCAACTTCATTTCATCTCCAGTAATAAGAATCATCACTCACGAAGAAAGAGTACTCGTTCTAACCACCAGTATAGTTTCCATGGGACTTCGACAATTCCCATCACGTAAAGTTGCTAAGGCAGAATCATTGGATCTTTTCCGTTTGTGCCCCCTCCCCCCCCCCCCCCCCCCCAGTACGTTATGCGCCCCCCATTTACAGAGCACGTGCCATTACATAGTAAATCTCAATGTAAAAAATACTGCACGTGCGTCGGGGGGTGCAAATAATATGCGCCCACTAAGCTGGGGGGCACGAACGGAAAAGATCTGAATCATTTTATGTTTTCCTCCCATATTCTAACTTCCTCCCAACTTTTTCTCAGCATCTACAAAAACGTCTATGTGCATAAACTAAATTTTCTGGATATGTTCTGTTTCCCCCTCCCCCCAGTGTTTTTATGACCCCCCGTTACAAATTATGTGTTGTTATATAGCACGTTACTACGTAAAATTAATCCACGTGCGCCTGGGGGACAGAATGATCCGGTTTTCCCCAAACGTCAATTCACTGAACGGGAAACAATCAATTTCTCCCCTGCTCGGTCATCGGTTCTCTATAAGAATCCAACAATTTTCTGGGTATATTCTGCCGTATACACCCGGCCGAATTGGAAATGCTTTTTTTAGTGACACGTTCCAGAAAACTACAAAAAAGTACGCGTTTAGTGCCACGTAACTCCATTTTATTCAGAAAATTGACAAACATGTCAGGTTTTCGAAATGTTCATTTCCATGGTAATACTATGATCCATAGATGGAAATATTGATTCTCCATGATATATCGATGAAAAGTTAGGTTTTATGAAGTTATACTGACCCATCGATGGATCTGGAAGTTAAAATGAAATAACATTTATCCATATCGATGAGATTCAGTGGACTCCAAGCCGGGTAGAAGTGGTGCAAAGGGTTAATAGAATCGGCAAATAATTGTTAGTGTGATTTGTGTAAGGAACCTTACCGAACTCCAAGTGTAAATCAGTACTGGGAAATTGTAAACCCATGTCTCCCTTGTAATATATTTCGCTCGCTTTCTCGCTTGAAGTTTGCTTCTTTCAAGCGTATTTTAACGGCGCAAAAGACCAACTTTCAACAGTTATGGTGGAAAAGTGAGGAGAACAACCTCTAGGGAGATGGAGATCGTAGATGCCATCCCCGTACGGAACTTTATTTTTACACTAGGCCCAAGTCTGACCATTGTAAAATCAGACTGAAATCAAGTAAAAAAAGTGACATGAATCAGTCTCTGATTCAGCAATGATGAGGAATTGCATTTATACTCGCCCAGTACTGAAACGCACTTTTAGTTAGGCACGGGGACACAGAGACACTCGGAAATGATAAACCCGGACTTGAGTCTCAGAGCATTTCAGAGCCGAACAAGCACATTCCTAGAGTATAAATTTAATTCAGTTCTGAAACATTGCTTCTTCAAGTTCAAGTTTCTTTATCTGCAGTATTTCTTCAATATGAATATAATGAGGTCGAAGAGTTCGCCCAGGCTAAACTTATCTTCTATAGTCTGAAATTTACTCATACCGCAAAATTAGGTCTGAGCAGAATTTAAGTCATACTTTTGTAGCTTAAAACTTGTAATAACTATAGTAGTATACACACTTTTTATACTTAAGCTGGTTCGTAGGCAATTACCACAAAGCCCATTTAACGCTGTGGTTACGACTTGTTACGCAAATAAAATGTCACCAGTATCCCCGCGGAAGTTAGAATCGCATATGAAACACACCTTGTTGGCGGGAGTTAAGCTGCACATACTATTTTCCATGAAGCAAATTTTACTCAAAAATCAGACTGGCCAGTGTAAATTGCGACATGAACAGAATACTGGCCATCCTAAAAAACAGAATGTCTCTAGACGGATTCAGCGCTGATTTGTTCTGCCACCAACCTTTGGGACTGTCTTGTTTATGTATACGTAGTGATAGTAGATTTGAATGCTGTCTGAATCTTATGCCAGCTCGAATATGCTATAGCTAGTAACACAGGTTAGAAAACTCTCCTCAATAGTGCAAACATCAGACAAGTCTCACATTTTTAAAAGTTTTGCTTTTGGATTTAGCATGATAGGAAACATAAAGGGAAATTCGAGTTAAAAACAGCTCAAAATTGCAACAAAACAGAAACTTTTACACTCGGACAGGATAACACTTATTGTTAGCTCACAATGGGTAGGTAACACTTAAGGATGAGCTATCACAGTTAAACTCTTGCAAGAACATTTTCTTCACGGGATTTTCTTCTAAGGTTTCGAAATTTTTAGTACCTTCTTTGGGGAAACAAATAAAATGAATTTAAATGAACCAAAACAACTTTTAAATGTTTCCTATTTTGATAGCGTACTAATATTTTAGTTCAAAACAAAGTTACAAAGAGAACATTGCAATACTGGTCTTTCACTTAAAAAGAAGGAAAGTTAACAAACATTTTAATCGCTTTAGCAACCAACAATAGGTTAAATAGGTAAAGCTGATCGAGCCAATGTTTGAAAATAACGTATTTTTTAAAGCTTGTTTGTTTCTATCAATTTTTTTACGGCTAAATATGAAGTAACGCCCTTTCTAAGGAGAGCTTTGAAACATAACTGCGCCGAAAAGATTTTGCCGAGAAAAAATTAATCAAAAATTTTAGTTTTTGCATTTTTTGCCTCAGGAGTATCAGCATTAAGATGTATTATCTGTTCAATCTTCAGGATGACCTTATGCTCAAATGTTTCGGTAGCAACCACTATTGGAAATTTTAAAACCAATGTTGCGAATGGTTTCTATTTCATAACCGAAAAATAATAAAAATTTTTGAAGATCAATGATAATTTTTTTTGTTCAAGTGAAAGTAAAAAGGTCCCTGGCTAAGAAGAACAAGATACTGGCAATACCTAATGTCTGATGTGGAAGACTAGAAATTGTTGATAGAGTTTACACTTATTGTTGCATTCCAGAATTTTTCACTAATCTCCAACCAAATAAATTCAATTTTTTGCCCTAGAGCACAACGGATAGTATAAATTGGCAAGTGCAACTGGAATTCCTCAAACTGTTTTCAAACTGCTCTTTTGATTTAAGACAGCCTTGTGTCTTTATCCGATCTGATAATTTTTGAAGATATCAAGATACCAAAGATAGGCTTGTATTTTCAAAAAATTATTTTTTGCCCCTTCAACCTGTCCACAAATACAGAGGACACAACATAGACACAAACACACACACGCACTCACACACGCACACAAACACACCCACACACACACACACACACACACACACGCCGAGACATACAAACACATAAACAAGCATGCACATATTTTTTGCTCTAAAAAATGTTTTTTGAAGACAATGTAATATTGAAAAGATTGGTCTTCCGACCTTTACTGCCTCAGATAATACTTTTTAAAAACGTGGCAATTTGGCATGAAGAAGTTTTCTAAAATTATTGAAAGAGAATTCAAAAAAAAATAGAACACATTTTATCGAGCACCAAACAACTCGAATTTGTTGCTATTGTGGATAACAAGCGAATTTTTTCAGAAAAGGGAATCTAGCTATAGTCCCTGGGAGACAACATGTTTAGTTTTTTGGTTGTTTCGCTACGACTTTTTTCTTCAGAGTTATGTTTCCAATCTACTGTTCCATTGAGAAAAAACTTTGTACCCTAAATATAGATTTTGCATGCTTGGATGAAACAAACTAACTCTTGCGAGTGATTTCGGAAACCGCTAAAAGTTGGATCTTTTATAGCATTTGATTATATTCCTTATACACTACCCTCTGACATTAACATGAAGCCATTGTGCTCCTAGCTCTGAAAATGAGCAAGAACAGGAGACAGGTTTTTTAATTGTGAAAAAAGCATCAATCGCAAAAAGGGTGTTGTAAACTAATCCTAGAAAACAACTGCCATTAGAGTGTAGTTTTAGGGAAAACATTATAATGTGACGCGAGCATCAGGGTACCCGGGTCGCCACTTATAATTCAAAGATCATATATGATAGTCCATGTATCATATATGATGTCATACAACTCAAAACATATTTCCTAGTACGATCCTTGAATGACTACGAAGAATTCATACATGATCTTTGTATAATTATCAACAATGAACCTATCTTGATTAGCAAAAATCATACATCTTTTTTTACATAATTCTCTTGATCTTTTATGGTTTTTTTAACATCATTCGATAAGGCATCACCTGTTTGATTCTCCGGCATTACTTTGTGATCCGCGAAAAGAACCTAATGCACAATAGCATTTGCAAAGTTGGGAAATAAATAAAAGAGTAATTCTAAATAGATAACTAAAGTTTTGATTTTATCTGAAAACGATTAATACCTATAAATGCTCAGTTATAAGAAAAATTAAAAACAATTTTTGCATATAACCTCAAATTTGTTTTGTGAATTGCTTCAAATTGCAAACTTATTCTTTTAGCTTGATATCTTATTCTTTTAGCGCACACAAAGAATCAACTGTGGACCAAAAGTGAAATGCAATGATTTATTATGTCCTCTGACTGCATTATACGGGAATTTGTGGCACTAGTCAATGTTTTATATGTCTTTGTATGATTTCCAAGAACTTTTTATCAACTTCGATAGAAAATGAAAAACTATACAGTTTTTAGGCTTTAAAATTCATATTTTTTTCAAGATTGACAATAGTTGATTTTGTGTCCATTCCGTGAAACGGGCTGTTTTACGTCTTCTTCTTAGCTCTAGAACTAGAACAAAACTTTTTTCTTCTTTTGGTTTCTAGTTTTCAAAGTTAATTTCTGGTGTTCTGAGAGCTCTAATTTGATTGATATCGTCTTTTCTTTTAGAATATTGGTTCGATACAGAAATTATTTGGGTTCTTACATTGGGTTTTAATCAGCAGAAAACCATCAGAAGAATACAAAATTTTGAGTTAAAAGAACAAACTATTTGATTTTTTTGGGTATTTCTGGTCGAATATTTTAAATCGTCAATTTTCGGGCATTTCACTGTGTAGAAAGACTCGTGACAATCGCAACTCAAAACTAGATCCCGAGGACTAAAAAATGGTGTTTTCTGTTTTTTTTTCTCTACGATGCGTAAACAGAAAGTGAAAAAAAAGCCAAAGAAAAAAGGCCAGCGTCGCATATTTATTCCCACATTTTGAAATACTGTTCGAACAATAAAATGGTTAAACACAATCACCTATTAAATTTCACATACAAAGTTCACCAGCACTAAAGGATTTTCTGTTTTCAACGGAAATATTGTTCTCGTTGAAAACGATTCGAGAACACGACCGAATTTCTCCACAAATGAGAATCAAACATCAAATGAAATGCTTGCTTAGTATATATTCAAAATAGCCAAATAGCCAAGTGAACATCATTTTATTGATTTTGTTTTTTGTTTGTTTTTGTCTAACTACCGAAAAGAACAGGAAGAAATGAACTGCTGTGAACATTTGCTATGTTTTTACCCTTATTAGGCCCTGGAGTGATAATGAAAACCTTTTTGTTTGCCCGGCGACAGAGAGTCTCTAGTAAACAAAAACAACAAACGTAATTAATTCCCGCTAATTGGGATACTGTTCATCTTTTTTCAAAAACAGTAGCAACAACCACCAAAATTGAGCAATTTCAGAAAGACTTCGCGTTTCATTATAGAGTGAAAAGTTTTTTGAAGCGTCTGTTCGTTAAAACCAACTTTAGTCCACTTTGACGCGCGTCTTTTCCTTGCCATCTTATCAGGTTGACCTTTCATTTTTTTTTGGTTTGAAACGAAAATGAAAACTAATACAGCCAAACTGTTACTAGACGGCTGAAGTGTATGTTAAAAAGTGTATGTTGACCATCATAAACCATTTTTGGCAAACATATCCAAGCCATATATGAGGTTTATAGTAACTGGACAAGGATATACCTGATCATAAAAAGAATAAACCCTGTACAAAAGACTGCTAAAAACACTATTCCTGAGTTCATTCAGAGTGCCTAAAAATTCACAACTCCACAGTAAGGATCTTAACAACACGGGTCGAGGTGCCAACGCTAAAATTGGCTAAAAACAAGAAATATAGAAACCGCGCTGAGTACGAAGAAGGGTTTTAAGAATTGCAATATTTGGATGTAATATGGTTGTTATATTTAGCACTGAATACAGTGAAAGCGTCTGTAATTATCACAAAAATAACCCGAGGATTCGAGCAGCTAACTTCCAATAGGCCAGGTTTCAGACGCTTTCGGAGAGCAATTTCCCACTCTGGGATCACAGTCGCAAGTGACAACTGACCACCCCTATTCGATTGCACTCTGTTGCTCCACCACTGACCCCCAATATTGGGAGACAAAATTATGCAAAAAGGCTTTTTCCACAACCAGTTTTGGCTGATTTAGAAGGCCTATCGAGTGGGCAGAGAAAATCTCAATGGGGCCAATTTGATCACAAATTCATGATTTTTTGGGTTTCATTTTTCGCTTTCGAATGCTTAATATAAATATATATATATATATATATATATATATATATATATATATATACACTAAAAAAAGTTCAGGTAAATTTACCTTAACGCAGTTAAGGTAAACCTTTGTTAAGGTAAAATTAAGGTAAAAGTTACCTTAACCTTACCTTAACTTGAGTTAAGGTAAAAAAATACCTGAACTGTGTTAAGGTAAAATTACCTTAGCTTACCTTAATTTTTTTTAATAACTTTCTGCAGTACATAATTGTTTAATTTTAGTAAAATTATCAAACAAAATGTTGAAGTTTATTACAAAAGCTTTACAATAATCCTTATATGAAGCAATTTGAGCTAATATTTGTCGACCTACACTACATCAAAAACCAAAAAAACTTTCAGTGAGTGCTCAAAAAAATTCAAAAGGCAGTTACGCAAAAATTTTGCAAAAATTGGTATTTTTATGAGTGCTGAGAAAAAGGAACTTAACACGTAAGACTTTGCGCTCAAAATACTATCTTTATACAGTTTAACAAAAAGTGTTTCTCATTACAGTGAACGACTTGTTCAAGTCAATTGAGGGCCTAAGTAGGAGTGGGAAAGTCCAAATGGGTTCTAAATGAGAAGGAATTATCGTTCTAGGTGGTTTGAGTTAGAAGTACTTAAAACGTTGTCAGATATCGCACTCAAAATACCATCTTTATACAGTTTAACATAAAGTGTTTTTCAATATAGTGAAGGACTTGTTCAAATCAATTGAGGGCCTAAGTAGGAGTGGGAAAGTCCAAATGGGTTCTAAATCAGAAAGATTTTTCGTTCTAGGTGGTCTGAGATAGAAGTACTTAACACGTTGTCAGATTTCGCACTCAAAATAACATCTTTATACAGTTTAACAAAAAAGTGTTTTTCAATATAGTGAAGGACTTGTTCAAATCAATTGAGGGCCTAAGTAGGAGTGGGAAAGTCCAAATGGGTTCTAAATGAGAAGGAATTATCGTTCTAGGTGGTTTGAGTTAGAAGTACTTAAAACGTTGTCAGATATCGCACTCAAAATACCATCTTTATACAGTTTAACATAAAGTGTTTTTCAATATAGTGAAGGACTTGTTCAAATCAATTGAGGGCCTAAGTAGGAGTGCCAATGTCCAAATGGGTTCTAAATCAGAAGGGTTTATCTTTCTAGGTGGTCTGAGATAGAAGTACTTAACACGTTGTCAAATTTCCCAGGTTGACCACCTTAGAGGAAACTTTGAAAACTTACTAAGACTCATACGCTGCCTTAGAAAACTTACAAATGGGTTCTAAATCAGAAGGGTTTATCTTTCTAGGTGGTTTTTCAGGTAAGTTTAGGTAATTTTACCTTAACTGTTCAGGTGTGTTTTTCAGGTAAATTTAAGGTATGTTCAGGTAAAAGTTCAGGTGGTGCCCCCTTAATTTTTCAGGTATTTTTCAGGTAAAGTTGAGGTAAGTTAACGTAAGTTCAGGTAAGGCAAAACTACCTGAACGTTTCAGGTAACTTAAGGTGTTTTTTCAGGTAAATTTACCTGAACTTTATTTAGTGTGTATATATATATATATTATATATATATATATATATATATATATATATATATAATATATATATATATATATATATATATATATATATATATATATATAGTGCTTGATCTATACTTAGATCGGTTTCAATAATGTTTTCAAAGTTAGACTTTTTTGTCCAGGTTATTAAAATTTTGTAACTTTGAGTTATAATCTTTCATTTTCTAACAGTCAATAAAAATTATTGAGTTGCTTTGCACGACTCCCAGTTTGTAATTTTGAGCTTAAATTGTAGCAAATTTTACCAGAGTTCCGACAATTTCACGCCATCCTGGCCAAATATCACACTAGATAAAGTTAAGGTAATTTTACCTTAAAAAACATCCTAACTTACTTCAACTGTCAAGGTAGATTAGCCCTTCATTAACTAACCCTGATTTTACATGAATTTTATATGAAAAATTAAGGCCTCACTACTTTTAAAAAAAACTTAAATTTTACTCTAACGTGCCTTAAAATTATCTTAATTAATTACCTTAACATGACCTCAAAATTTACCTTAACTTTGCCTAAACCGAGCTATATGGCTCAACCGGACCAAACTCTGCAAAGGGTACCATTATGGACATCGCCCATGGTTCCATTTGTTTAAAAAAGGCTTTAATATTCTCTGTCTACGACTACTGTTGCTAGGAAACCATGTTTGAAGGTATATTGGGAGACAAAATTCTACAAAAAAGCTTTTTCCACAACCAGTTTTGGCTGATTTACAAGGCCTATCGAGTGGGCAGAGAAAATCTCAATGGGGCCAATTTGATCACAATTTCATGATCTTCGGGTGTCTTTTTTCGCTTTCGAATGCTTTATATATTTATATATGTATATACATATATATATATATATATATATATATATATATATATATATATATAAATACATATATATATATATATATATATATATATATATATATATTGTGCTTGATCTTTACTTAGATCGGTTTCAATTATGTTTTTAAAATTAGAACTTTTTGTCCAGGTTATTAAAATTTTGTAACTTTGGGTTAAAACCTTTCCTTTTCTAACATTCAATAAAAATTATTGAGTTGCTTTGCACGACTACAGTTTGTAATTTTGAGCTTAAATTGTAGCAAATTTTACCAGAGTTCCGACAATTTTACGCCATCGTAGCCAAATATCACACTAAACAAAGTTAAGGTAATTTTACCTTAAAAAACATCCTAACTTACTTCAACTGTCAAGGTAGATTTGCCCTTCCTTAACTCACCCTGATTTTACATGAATTTTACATGAAAAGTTAAGGACTCACTACATTTAAAAAAGCTTAATTTTTACTCTAACGTGCTTTAAAATTACCCTAATTAATTACTTTATCATTACCTCAAAATTTCCCTTAACTTTGCCTTAACCAAGCCACATGGCTCAACTGGACCAAACTCTGCAAAGGGTACCTTTATGAACATCACTCATGGTTCCATCTGTTTAAAAAAGGCTTTAGTACTCTCTGTCTACGAGGATTTTTTGTCAGTTAACGACTGTAAAATTATTTTGGTATTCAACTTTGGCGTTTACTATTTTTAAAGACGAAACCTGAGGCGTCGCGAAGTATAGCTTGCTATCTCAGAGATTTATATGAATTGAAATACTTGTCCGGATAAAAAATTATCTATAGCAATTAGTCTACCATAAGGTTTCAATTCCATCGTAATATCGATATCAAGATCAGGACCCAAGTGCGAGCATGATACCAAGAAATAAAGAAACCTTTCACCGTATTGGGAATAACCTTTTTCCAGTTCCTTGTAATTCTCGTGAATAGTTTTCAAATCTACATTTGGTAGTGCTTTCATGAGGCAAAAAAAATGAGTTTCAATTTGCGAAAATGGTATAACAGTCCCCCAATTCTCTTAATAACTTTCCGTGTATGAAACCACCCCCTTTATCCCAGGTTTAAATATCGTGGAGTACCCCTCTTGAGACAGTATTTACTCACTACTGACATTTATAAATAGTTGAAAGCAAAAATTGTGAAAATTACATTTCAATCTATATTAACACATAATGAAATCATACTTTTTGCTATCTTTGAACGAAAAAATAAGTGTCCGTCCATTCAACTCAGCAAGTAGCTGACTTTGAGTTTTTGTCCTAAATTTAAAAAAATTCGAAACTGATTTCCAATTTGAGTCTATGTCCTTCTCGTCGATGGGATCTCTCATCGGATAACAGTGGTGAATGAATGATAATTTTCAGACCGATTCATGCAAAGCACTGTGATTCGATTTCGCTTCGAAATTATGCAATTGGAGGAAAACAGCAAGAACAGCAGACAGTTACTCAAGTCAAATTTCACCGCAGAATGATGTAAGATTAGGGGTTAATCGGGGGAACTATTAGCCAATTCACCCTCAAAACTCTTTTTGGTGGGTAATGGGGGTAATTCTATGCAAGAGTGGGGGTATGAGGGGTAATTTTTGGTGCCTAAAATGGAGCAAGTTTATGGGGCAATTATCCCGGTTGGCGGCCCTGACCTTAAATTTTCTTCGCCTCCGTATTCGAAGACTGTCAGTCTTGTAACCGAAATATCTGTAACCTCCATCATGTTCCCCTTATCCCCTAAACCATCTAGGCTTGCCTAAATCTTTACGATCCATCTATATAAATCAACTCTCCATCCTTTTGGATGTTTTTTTTCGGTTGAGGGGTTAAAATCTAAAAATCCCCCCATACTCCCCATATCCCCATAACGCCCCTCATATCACATTGTTTTACTCACCAACAAACTCCGCAAAAAAATTACGCTTATATCTTACTTCTTTTTGGAAGATAATTTTTTTTTGGGGGGGGGGGGCACAAAATCTCAACATCCCCCATTACTCTCAAATTCCACCCTAATCTTATATAGTTTTACCCCTAATCTTACATCTTTTTAGTGGGTATTTTTTGGGGGTAAAGTTAAAAAAAACACCCATTATCCACTATAATAATAGGTCCTGTTACCCCCCTAAAATTAACTCCTAATCTTACATCATTATGGGGAGGTATTTGTGCGGGAAAAGTCTAAAAAAATTCCCCCATGACCCCCCTTACTTTGTCCGCCACGCCTCCTAAAATTGCCCTCTACAGAAAATTACCCGCAACTCTTACATCAGTTTTGGCGTAATCAGGGGGGTAATTTCGACACGGGTAAAATAATAGGCTTAAGAAAACTGCCATTAATATATGCCATTTAGTGTCAGCTACAATAGAATTGATGGCTTTTTAGTGCAAAAATTTTGATTTCGAGCTGAATAGAGAAATAAAAACATAAAAACGAAAAAAGCAGGAACCAATAGTTGTGAAGTGAAGGGTAGGTTGTGAGTTATAGAAATGGACATGACGGGACACTCTCGTTACTTTAGTCAGATGTTAATTGGATACTTTGATCTCCAATGTGTAGTTGTTATTATATGTTATTTAGTGGTCTCACTTACGATGTAACTTTTTTAGCCTTGCGTAATTGGTTACACTCTTTGCGTTGCTGTTTTTGAGCGACCTTATCCTTATTGTCGTTTGTATCAGACGGTAAATTTAAATTGTCCGTCATAATCTCTTCTTCTTCTGTTGGATTTATTCAACAGATGATAATAAGCAATCATCCGGTATCAAAACATACGAAATGTGCAGTCAAACAGAAGAGACACTTTTCCAGAACACCGTCAGGAATCGAGGTATTTTATGAAAGATCTGCATTTTAGATAAAAGATATTTTATGGAGAAATGAAAAACATACAAGACATTTGTTTTGTCCAATAAAAAATATTGATTTAGCTATACTTTTTGGAACAACTCCAAAGGATGTTGTTATACCTTCTGAATCTACCTATGAAGAGCCAATTGATGAATCAATCCTATCAGATGAACGGGAGAGACGTACCGAAAACAGCCAACCGTGAATGATTGGAAAAATAAGTGTAAAGACATGGGAATTTCAGATCATTCATGGTGATAAATTTTAGAAGGAAATAAATTGAAAAGCTTGCTGAAAAACTATTCTTAGCCTTGGAAATGAGAGTCCATGAGAAATAAAAACACGGGATCCACGCGCAAATGAATCGAGATCAAAGCAGCGTGGAATCTCCTCGAACGCATATTCACTACTATGAGAAATATAATTTCGGACAGATTCACAATGTAGAGCAGAAAACAGAACTAAGATGAATCAATGGAACAATTCTACGGTAGAAAAACAGAATTTTCTCTAAATAGTAAATTGTCACAACTCGAAATTGAATTGATTTTTGAGACACATTTCTCATTAACAACCCTGAAAATCAAAGGGCGTTCCTTAACGAAACTGTTAGCTGGGAACACAGTCTTAAAACAGCAAAAAACTTCATTTAGTCTATTGAATTTATACCCCACGAAATTTAAAAGCACAAACGCTTTTAAATGTGATACAAATTCAGCGCAAAAATTTGCGAACATCAGTTTTCAAAAAAAGCAAAGAGTATTTACAAACCGCCAACGACAGTTTAGCAAGAATCACTGTAGAAATTGTGGTCTTTTGTTTGATAGAGATCAAAATACCTCACTGACTGGCAAACCGACAAAGGTGCCGTAAGTGCAATCTTAAAAAAACTTTTGCAAGATTAAGCAAATCAGAGAGCAAACCAACTTTCCAACAACGAGATAGTCAATAGTATAATGTCAACGAATTAACACACTCTGAATCTTCAAACAACATCAATGCAATAGTCGCGTCACAATTCGGGGAAGTTCTTTATCGAATGCATCCACTTGATATGGAGACTCTGCTGTGTATTTGAAAGAAAACACCAGTCTAATTGGTGTTTAACCTGGTTTAAATTAAAACAGTCTAAGTAGAGACAATGTTCGAAAATGTGAAATTATGAATTTTAGAAGATTCAGGAAGCCATGTACAATTTTAAGCATGTCACTAGCCCGAGAAATTCTAGCAATGTTTTCTATTTCCTTTTGAAACGATTGAGGCTCAACAAATTTGAAATTTTCCGCTAAAGAGCTCTAAAATTATGGGGATCATATAAAAGTTCAGTAGAGCCAAACGGATGTTCAGACGCACCAAAAAAACGGGTAGTTCTGGATTAGCACCAACCTTTGTTAGGAAGATACCTCTCGACGAGTATCGCGTTACATTTATCACAAACAACAGCAAATAATAAGTCAATGAAACCATCGGAAAGTTGCGTAGAAATAGTTTAGTGGTGCCAAGAAATTCTCCAAACTATTAACTCGCTTAGCAAAACATCCTGTATAAGCAGATATTTCAAGAAAAGATTTATCGCTATGCACCAAAAAGGTAGAGGAACACCTAAGCACTTAGTAGACAAAGTCCATCAATCACACTAAATTTAATATCTGATGGCGACGTTGAGAAACTTGGTAGCTGCACTGATAAGATTTCTTTTCACCTGTTAAGATCTCAATGAAAAGAGACAAAACAAAAATCATAGCATTAGATTTGAAATTAGTAAACAAGGCAACTCAAAAAAAATTGAAATTATTGGCAAGGTAATCAAGTCATTGACAAGAAAGCGCAAATAAAATCTGGTTCTGTACAATCAATTTGAAATCGCAAAAACGTTGTAAATTTAAATTTATGAGTGGCTATTTAAGGGCACGTATAGATTCGAAGCAGAATTTAATAGCAGAATTGTTATGCCAGTGGAATTTTAAAAACAAAAAATTTTGGACATTACTTTAGCACCGTTGTCTTAGATGACATTCTTATAGTTACAAAAGGATCAAAAGCAGAACCAATCGCAGACCTCGTCAATTGCCTCGAAGCACCAGATAAAAGATTTTCAGAACTACACTATCAAACTGCTATTTCGCAAAAACAACAGTTGAATGCTCAGGCGATAAAATCAAAAATTCTGACATTGAACCTCTAAAATCAAAAACCGAATTTATTTTAAATCGTGCCTCACCAACAATTTTTTTACAATGTCGTTCATTCATGGGTTCTATGCATCCTCTCACGAAATTCATTTCCAATATAGCAAATTTATGCCATCCTAACAAACATCTCAAAGAACATTTTGTCAGAAGAACATGAAATCGAGTTTTCCATTTAGAATTCTTAAATCCAGCTTTGGTGCTAACGTTCATATCAAACTCTAAAACAGAGCAGTCCCTTTTAAAAACTCTTCTTTTCATTTTGAAAATTGAATAAAATATTAATTCGGAGTTTAGAGCAGAGTAAAGCCTAGCTAAAGCATTTTAACTTGTGACATAATAAAAAACACTTTGCAAAATCAATAAAAAGGCTTTTGTAGGCTGGTCTTCTTGACAAAATCAGATCTATCGATAATGCGAAAATTAGAAGCAATAATGACGAATTTGGAACACTTATTTTTCAGTTGAAGCAAAACCTTCAGGCTTGGATTGTAGTTATTAATTAACCGAAACCTGAGGCAACTGACAATGCAATTTCATTATTTGAGTCAATAAACAAACATGTAGAACAAAATATTGTAGAAAAAAATGCATTGGAAACGTAATCTTACGGTCAGATTGGGTGACAATTAACCATAGAGTCCGTTAAGGAGCTGTCCTTGGTCCCCTGATTTTTATACTGTTTATTTACGATTGCTCGAAAAATATGAAAAAAGAAAAAAGTTTCACAATTTGCAGATGTCACAAGTATTATATCTCACTCCAAAACACATCAGGAGCTTCTAACGAAAATCAAACCTGATAGATTTTTCAAAATCTTGATTGTTACATGCAACAGAGTTTTTTAACATTGAACAGAAATAAAAACGAAGTAACTGTTTTTTTCCAATAAAGATCAGCATCAAATTGAGTCAGTTGTCGTTTTCTGAACATAATGGTTGACAACAAAATGAAATTTGACGCACAACTAAACAAAATGTTGACAAAATTGGCGACTGCTATTTGATAATTCATTTTAGGAAGACATCTAATACCGTTAAAATCTTATTTCAATCACATTTCAATTTTCGTGCAATTTTTCACCAATCCTTGCCAGCTTCATCACTACTGAGATTATATAGGCAAATAAATTAAGGTAATAAAGTTTGCCATATTAGTAACATTTTGATAGCGCAAGTGATCTGCTATTACGAGATGATTTTTTTTGCAGAGCTCTTCTTTATAAAAAAAATTTCTTCTCAATTTTTTTGATATAATAGATCATTAGAGAGAAAACAGTCAAGTATCTGAAAACAACGTTGCTCAAAATTTTGGGAAAATGTGAGAAGAGAAAAATTTGCCGAACTTTCCGTTTTTTTTTTAAAATCAATATGTGTGAGCCTAAATGGAGTGATGATCAGTAATAGGTTTCTCAGGAAAGTGGAACAACCTACAAATAGAAAGAAAAACAAGAAACAAATTTAGGACGGAATTATTTATAGAAATGATCATATTACATGAACGTGTTGCAACAAATAAACAAGTAGAGGGTTTTTGACCAAATTGTTCCTATGTTTAAAAGGTGATTCCTAAAATGTAAATGTTGTGTGGTTATAAAAATTTGAATTTACATTTTATAGACTTAAAAGATACAACATTAATTTATTTTTGCAAAATTTTTTAGATCGGAAGTCTTAGCCAAGACGAACACACGACTGCTAAGCGTAAAAAGTTGCATGATCATAGCTCCGAATCAGTACTTTTATTACTGGTTTGGGTTTGGGTTTAGACCGACCGGTTTGGGTTTAGACCGACCTCGAATCAAAAGGGGTCATATAGGAAGGTAGGGTTGTTTGAGCACCGGTTAGACCTTTTTAACAGGATGATACCAAGCAGAATTAAGCTTCAAAAACGCCAGGACGCAAAAATTTCAAAAATATTTGAACCGCAGCCAATAATTTTGTACGTCATTTACGGAGCGCCAAATTAGTCTAAAATGACCTGCTTTGTACACCGTAAACTTTATTCACTTTATCGTACAAAAGGTGCTCTTTTCTTTTCATGTTTTACATGTTTCAAACATAAAAACACAATAGCACTTCCAGCTTATTGAGCCCTCGATTTGTTCTCAGACTTAGCAGAATTATCGCATTTATTTGATTATTACAATACGTGTTTGTATCTGTGATAAATTATACCGCTACACCAAAGTCTAATTTAAAAGCTACCAGAAGAAATCTTTGTGGAGAAATGTATTTATTGATTTGCAACATAAACGACAACACATAAACCATTGAAACATCATTATTACTGTTTATTACATACAAATAAAATTTATAACAAATGGTAAGTAGTTTATTGCATTTAGCAGTAATTTTAAACTCATTTGGGTGGAATTAACATTTAAAGCCGAAGTGGGGGCGTCTCAACAAAGTCCAAATAAGCCAACTTCAAGTAGTCTAACTTCCCTTCAGTTTCATACACAAAGGCTAGCAAAAGGATCAACACAATAAATCAATGTTGTTGCTTTGACAAGGCTACCGCCACATTCTCTTCCTCCCACAAAAGTAGTTCCCCATTTCTGAGACGTTTCCAAGGAAAATCTCTATGTTCTACTTGTCCTAAAACACGCAAAACTGATTAGGAATAAAAACATCAGCAACTATTTTTATTTACACCAAATTGAGGCACATTGGCAAAATTTTCAAATGGCTGATTTGTTTTTTTACTGGTATCTGACATACAAAAGAAAAATATTTGCTGACAATATTCGATTTTTGAAGTACATTTTACTGTTTCAAAATCAATTTGAAAATTGTGCAAGCGTAAACTACCCAAGTACTGAGATACCCATACAAGTGTGTGTATAACAATTCACAACATTGACGACTAATGACTCCATATATGATTTGTTTACATGTTTTAGCACACGTATAAAGTCAGACATGGTGACCGTGAAAAAAACACTTTGTTAAATTAGAGCTGTTCAAACTGAGGTGTAGCAGTTAAAACAGTTGCAATAAAGATTCTTTACAGATGCTCCAATATAATAAAATTTTCTGTTGTCGATCAGATTTACAAAAAGTGCCAAATTATGAGTAAATAGTTGCTGAAACGTATATTCTGAAACATTTGTTATTATTAAGATTCCATACTTAAAAAAGCTGAAAGTCATACCTAGAATGCTTCTCAATTATTTTTCTAAAACTGCACACAAGAATTGTTCTGTTGAAAAATTCAAAAAAATGCTTTTGTTATTCTGTCAGATCTACGTAATTGAATTCAATGTATATGCGGTTGAGCGCGCAACAAAAGATGGAGATCTGATTTCGTTCCGTAAAAAATAGCCTCCAAGCGTGAGCCATTGAGTAAACTCAGTTCTATGAACGCGAAATGGCCCCTGCCATATTTCAATCAGCTAGCTTAGAAATTGTTTCTAATGATCTATTTTAATTTACTATTGATTGCAACAAACCAACTCATTTTTTCTACACATAGTGAAGATCTCACAAAATTTCTGAAAATCAAAGTAGGACAAACAGGAGTCTCTGTAATCAATTATTGTTCCCATATAATTTCCATGGTAGCTATACAATGCTCCTAAATGATTTTAAGGGATGTCGCTGCAATCAAGTCTAGTAGTTAGAAGAAACAAAAGAATCTTTTACTTAAAATTGGAAGAAATAAGAAACTTTATAGTAAAAAACGATCCATGTGTACCGTAATAAATAGGCTGTACGATCACGTATAATTTATCCTCAATGGACTTAATTATTATTATTTAACCCAGGTAGTTAGCTTCGTTGTTCTAGCTGTACCCAAAAACCATTTCCCCCTAAGATGAAGTTTGACAGGTTTTTGTTTTCAAATTTATGTTCGTGCCATTCAACTTCAGGTAGTTAATGTTAGCTGTCTCCAGTAGAAAAACTATGGCACGTCAAAAAGTTTTGACGCTAAATTTAAAAAAATTGAGAGAAATTTGATTAAATATATTCAATACAAGTTATGTACAACATTCGGCAAAAGAAGTGTAATCCACAATAAACCATTAAACCACTGAACCAAACCACCCGTAGCACATAATTAGACTTTTTTGTGATGCAACGGAGATTTTGAATGTTCTTGATAAATCAGCGGAATTTAGTAAAAGAAATGATTAATAGGAAACAAGGGAAGGCAACGGAGATTTTGTATGCTGATAATTATCGCTAACGGTATGATTGATCAGGCCCTTATTTAACTTGGACAGCGGCTGGCCAAACTGATAAAAAAAAAGAGGAAAAGAACATTGTCAAAACCGAAGTGAGATAGAATGAAGTGTTGTTTCAGGCCCACAATTGTTTCGGCAAGCGGCTGGACGTATATTCGAGTTCGATTGAACATAGAGGATGCTGTGACTTGACACCCAATAGGAGGACAAAAAAGATAGGCTCGTGAAGCAGACCTGAGGGTTGAACTTCAGACCAATAGGTTGCACGAATTTTGCGCCACCTGTTAGTCGTCGTATCTGTTTTCCTTTGTTTTATGCAGTTAACTTCACAGTACTAATGATAGAAAAACTTCCATATATGGGAGAAAAAGAAAAAAATTCTTTTTGGTGCGACTTGGAAATGAACCTTAGTCAATTAAACTTTCCTGGTTAGCTTTGCTGGAAAATTGCGCTATTGTTGTGCATGTTTGGAGTGCTTAGAAATAAAGCCAATGCGTCGAATTGTTGTTTTGTCTCTGTTTTTTTTATTTTACAAGTTATTTGTTTTATATGTATTTGGTAATTGTTGTTCATTTATCCTTCTTTTTTTATGTTGTTTTTGAACCCAGTTCTGCGAGGGAATGATTATTGGAATCTGGTGTGCCATGGGGCTTGATCCTAATATGCCCCAATATTGACGTATTCTGATCATTTACTTATGCCTCCGATTTGTGGTGGAAAAAAAGGAATTCGCGTTAAATGAGATGATCGAGAGTGCTTTTGCACGTGTTGAAAGTACATTGTGCTTTTCTGCTTTTTAAGTCTAGTATGGACTGTATCCTGGAGCAGGATTTTAACGAACAACAAACTCTTCTACTGCGACCAAATTATATTGCTGTGACAGCAATTCCGAGTGGCTCACTCTCACAGTTTTTGTCTAAATGATTGGGCTTCATTGTCAATTGTTTTGCAATGTTAATCAGCTTTTTGTGAATCTGTTGTGTGACTCTGCATTGTTTCATACAGGTATTTGTTTAAATATTTCACTCTATTCATTCTCTGTGACTGAAATGCGTTCCTTATAAACTGAATTTAGGCAGACTGCAGTTTCTGTTTTGACTAAATCTCATTGGTTAGGCCTTTGATCACTTCCCAAAATCCGTGGCTGCCTTCGTCACTTTCAATTGGAACTTTTTATGCTACTTTTATCTGATCACTTATTCTTATGAATTGTTCTATTTCCCTGCAGTTAATGTATTTCTGTTTTCAGTGATTCATGTTTATTTCTGGTTGCGGTTTGCAGTTTGCTTCGCTTTCTTCATTTCAATTTTTTCAAATTTTATGTCTAAAAACTGTATGAAAACTGTTTTGTATTACTGAAAAAATCTTCGAGTGATTCATGAGTTGTTTTTACAACTCACTGAGTTGTAAAATATCACTCCGTGTCACTGAGTTGACTATTATCATTCTTTCTTGGGTAATGTGGGGGCCAAAAGTTTTAAGATATGAAAGCTTTTTTTGTGATTTCTTCAAACTCCTGAAAGTTTGTTTTCGACTTTGTGTGAAACATTTTGTTTTTTCTAAAATTCAATGTCGTAATTGTTGATTGCTTCCCAGATCATTGGACACAGTAAAAATTGTTGAAATGCTCAACCAATTAAGCATCGCAAAGGTGCAAAACCAGTTTGGTGATTGTTATGTAAATTGAGCGTTGTTAGGAATTTGTAAAATTACCTTTGTCAATTAGATTAAAAAGTTTATAGCCGTCTTCAGAAATATTCAAAAAATTTAGTTCCTGATGTGTTGAATTGAAGTTGCCACATGTAAAAACATTTGGCGTTCTTTCATTTAAAAATGTCTCTACCTCTAGGGGCATTGCCGGAGGTTTGTCGACGGAAATGATACAAAAGTATTCAATTGGAGGCAGCCTAATTCATACTTAGAAGATTAAGAGGTTTCGTCCGTTCTTATCTCTTTCTTCCTCATTTAAAAGTTTTTTGCTTTAAAAATGTGTTGGTGTTTATTTAATGAGAGATGCGTGATGTCTATTAGAACAACTTTCAGTTGCCACGACGTAACTACTGGGGATAAACTCTGGTGACATTTCTTGGTTTCGTTCACACGCACTATATCTATACCATTTTCTGTTAAAAAGAAGATCAAGTCATGTGTTTTGTTGATTAGCCCGCAGCAGTGCCATTGCATTATTAGTGGCCTATCCATATGGACTCAAAATCTGGATGGTTGATGTATGATTTCATAATGCTGTAATTTCAGGGAATATGATTGCGCTTTTGATGCTTTTGTGTATTTATTTGTCAATAAGTTTTTTGTTGAAGATACGCAAGGCCATATTGGAGACAATATTAATTAGGTCACTGGTAATGAAAAATATACGTGTTTTGCTCAGGAACTCTGCTACTAGAATAGCAAGTTTTGCAGGAGAACGTGGGTTTCTCTGCGGCTAGACTTTGTTTGTGATAGCTGAATAATAATTGCCACTTATTTTCTTCGAGATTTCAGCTATCATGATCTGGTAGGTCGCCCATGAGCAACTCCAGTTTTCGAGCATGTACTTCGCAGATGTACAAAGCCAACATATTTTAGGACCATGTTTTTGAGCAGCGCTGACTTGAAAATTTGAGCTGGTGATTACTCTCATTAACTTTGTCGGCTGTAATTCTGCTTGTTATCCTTGTTACCTTGATTACATCCATGGCGTTGTTATTCAAAAGCTCGTCTTTCATCTTGCTTGAATTTATGATATGGTGGACGTTAACAGTAACAAAATTTGGCGAGGATTTTTGATTAGGGAGCGTATTTCTAGCATTTACAGTTGCGTTGAAAAAGGCTTCTTGGAGGTTAGATGACAAAAATAGGCACTCTCTGGTTACTGAGTCCTCTGGCTGGATAAAGAGTTCAGTTTTGTTTTTCAGTTCTCTGATATGCTTGATATTCACCACAGGGAGAATCATTTGGATTGCTCGTTGAAAATTACTTTACGACAGCCTAGGATTGATAGAAACAACCATCGGTCTGATGTTTTCACTTGGTGTTAGGATTTGTTATCTGAATCTTTTTCGTTTGTTGAGTGCTTCGGTTAAATCATTCTCGCCTCTGTTGTTTCACCAGCAGTCGTTCTAGCTTCCGATAAAAGCCGGTCTAAGTGACAACTCTTTTTAGAAATTAGCCCTTTTCTGGCTCTGAGCTTTTAAATTACATTTTTAAATTGGATTGTAGCTGGGATCTTTAACAAGTGTGTAAACTTTGAGTATCTTTTAAAATTTCATTGTTTTCCACAATAAATTGATGGATTGCTTAGGTAAACTTAAGCTTAAAAGGATAGGAAAACATGGTTTTTAAACCTCGGAGACTGAAAAAAATAGGTGCCATAAAAGTACGCGAAAAGTTTTAAGACTCAAGAAGCTTTTAATGAAGGGAGAGATAAAATGCTTTCTACACAAAGAAAGATTCGACAAATATTGTCCAGCAGAAGATACTAGGTTTCCCAGTCTTGGAACTCTGCTGTTGAACTAGTGTCCACTCGTTAACTATTTTACAGTGCTTTTTACTAATGTACAGAAATTAGGCTCTAGCGAGAACTTTGATTAACTAGAAATGAAGATGTTTTTATGGAAAGTTGCATAAGTTCATCAGTTGAGTCGAAAACGAGCTCTATTGGCATATTAATATATTTATTTTCTCAAACTAGGGGTTAAGTTTCATAAGCATTACTCTTATAAGTAATTTAGTATGCCGATGGAGCTCGTTTTTGTCTCAATAGATGAACTTACGCAACTTTCCTTAAAAAACATCTTAATCTACAATTAATCAAAATTTTCAGAGACGGATTCGGTTTGGATCTCAACCTAGGTAGGCGCAATTCGGCGCCTACTCTACGACCAATTCAATTGAAATGAAGGAGAAATTATGCACAAGTTTGTATTCTGAAGATACTGTTGAAAATATCTCATGCATGGGGGATTTTAAGGAGTTGATTAGGCGCTAATCGATTGTTTGTAGCAGTTGTCCAAATTTTAATAGGAACGAAACTGAAATACTTACTTCAAAGCAGTTGTTGACCATATTCAAAGAATCTGTCTGCAAAATTTGTTCAATATTCAGTGTCTGCCTCCTACACCTGCACTGCCGGCCCTGCTAACTTGTCTATTGTATGCCTCCGTAGCCCAAAGAAAACTGAGCGGGTTATTGAACATGGTTATAACTTGTGCCCTGTAAAAGGAGTTTGATGCAAAGTATATAAACGGGTTGAGGTCGAAGTAGATCAAGTAGAGCAAGTAGGAAAACTTCTCGAATTCGGGTATTAACCAGCTTTTGGCATTGACCATCTGTTGGTACCACATAATTGAGTCGATGAGGGTTGAGGGCAAATTAGCGATGATATAGAGAACACTGATTGCGAACAGGGTCATTGTGACCCGCTTCTCTTTTGAGAAACTCTTCGAAGTCCTTCGGGTCAGCATCGCCCGAACTTTCTTCAACTTGCCCCCTTCGTCTACACTATTGATCCTGCATGTGCCATTGTCAATGGATCCGTGTCTAGTGTATGTGATCTCTTCGCTGAAGATGCTTCCTGCGTCACTGCAGCGTCTTATTCGTGAAGAACACGCAGCCCCATTTGGGGTGGCTAGGTTATTGATAGTTGGGGCTGTGAGGAACGAAGGGCTGGAACTCTTTTTCGCTAATCTTGCTGAGTTGTCACGTTCGTGATCAGATTGTATTTCACTCTGATTCAGAGGGGACCTAAAGCACAAATAACGGGAAAATTTTTGAAATGTGGGCGAAATAGATTTTCCACTTATACAACTCTTGGATACCTTTTAAAAAAAATTCTTTACTTTAAAACGTTTACAGCCCAAGTAGGCTGAAACTGAAAACATACTGGAGAAGAAAGATCAATCTCAAACAAGAAACACTCCAAGATGAAATGCAAGCAGCATATTTGAAGACAAAAAGCAACATAAAAGCTTTCGATACTTTTTTCCAAAAAAAAAAACATATGAGCGTTATTAAACATTGGGATCTTTTCAACAATTGCCCCCCTTTTTGCAAAAGGAGGGGGTTATTTTTGAACAGAATTTGAGCTAAAAATTCATTAACCAATCAGAGACGAATATAATAACTTTCCACGTATGTGCATACTATGTTAAACTGAATAGAATCAAATACGCTATGCTATGACAATTAGGCGAATTAGAATACAAAGCGAAATGAATTTCCGACTGGCGGGTGGATGGGTGCGCTTCGCGCGCGTTGTGGCTTTGGCCAGGAACAGCAGTCGCAATTTTAACTTTTAGAAAGCGACTCCTTTTTTCTCAGCTATTCAGCGTAATAAAAACAGACAGCAAAAACATGGAACACACAGCAAGGCTGTCGCTGACCTTCTTAACTGAAGAGTCTTGAAATTACGGGGCTACTTTGGAACTAAGAAAAGCTACAACCCGACTGACAGAATTTAGAGAGGAACAAATTGAGTTTTCGTTTTGTTAACAAGAAAGAAGTTATATGCGCAATTAATTAATTAACTGTCAGAAAAGAGCGGATGTCTTGACCAATATTTTAAATCAAATTATAAGCTTGAAGGTAACCCCATCGGAATTTCAGAGAACGTATTTCACTCTCATATACCGAAAAGTGACCCTTTTTTAGCGGAAAACTATCTGCTTTTTCTATCACAGTAGCATTTTCAAATATTTTTGAGAGATTTCTGAGGGATAAAACATGTGACTACCTCCACACCAACAGAAATATTTCAAGAACGCAACGTATTCGGCTATTGACGCCATAGCATACTGGACAGATAATTTTTGATGCCTGATGGACATTTATTTCCGTAAGCACCGCATTTTTAAATTTTGTCAAGTTGTTGAACTCGATAAGTTGCAAAAATTTTAATCAAAAACGTGGAGTTGGAAGTATTCGGTGAAAGCCCCCGCCAACCAATATATTAAATTTTATCATTGACCACCAACAGAAAACAATAGTAGAAAACACGGAATCTGTTTGGATCAAATTTTACAAGGGAGTTCCTCAAGGTACCATCTTGGGTCCCGTAAATTTTAACATCTATGTCAATGGTCTAAAATAGAACCTCCAAAAACTGGACATTAGTGCAGTACGTAGATGATACTTTAGTGTTTTAAGATAAAAACAAATGAAGAATTAGACCAAGTAAAAGTAAATTACTTCAAGTTTCTTTAACGGACGTAACTCACCAATATGAAAAACAAGCACTCACGCTTAATTAAGCTGAAACAGAGAATATGATTTTCGGCAAAAACATCTAATAAAAGAAACTAAAGCAGCAGTTTTACGAATAAGTCTCATATATTGAGTGCCAAACGTTCACTCAATTACATTGGAGTTTATCTAGGCCTAATTCTATCTATCTTATGAAGATGAGATAAAAAATATATTGAGAAAAAAGTCCTGTGGCATAAAAACAATGTATTAATTTATCACGCATTCTCCCGATTAAGCAAAACCGCTTTTACTCAAAGCAGACTCTTCCTAGACAACAAAACAATTTTCTTATTTTGGAAACTTGTAAATAATAGGTTACTCGCATTTATAGACAACAGCTATTCCATTATGAAACTACAGATGTATCAGGTGAAAAAACTTAATTTGGAAAATATTAACAATAGAACGTCTTTAATTGAACATAGTATCTTTAATCGCGGTTGCAAACTCTGGAACCTAATCTAAAAGTCATATTTTGAAGACAGAAGAAAATTTTAGCAACGAAAAATCACATCAAAGCAAAGAAAATTATACATCAATTTTCCTTAATTCCTTTCAAAAAGGACCCCGCAGTCGCAATGTGCTCTATTGTGTCTCAAATTGATTGCAGGTTGAGTACCAGCTGATTGAATTTTAATATTTTGTATAATAATTATCGATACATGTAATCGTGTAAACATCGTAAACATCGTCACACTCAATTTGCCCATTTCAAGGACAGAGGCCGCCTCGTTTGAGCTGAAGAGAATGCGTCGTTGCTTTTGTAAGGCACCAGCAAGGAAATGAACGAAGTGAGAGTAAATTAACAGAACAATCAAATCGCTCAAGGCTCAATAGAATTGATTAATTACAGATCTGAAGTAAATTCAAGACCAACATAAACGATGAACAGAAATATAGTTGTGCAACTGAACTTCTTTGCCCTTATTTTTGCCTCAATTGGGCTTCTGGCAACAAATGTAGTGCGTTTTCGCGGGCCACTAAAAAGTGGAAAGCCATTTAGCCTCCAGCGGTCCAAAATCTCGACAATAGTTAACGGCGTTGATTCTGTAAACAGAGCCTTTTATGTGAGACTATACGACCATGGGAAGTTTGTGTGTGGAGGGACTATAGCTCACCGCTTCTTTGTTCTAACAGCAGATTCTTGCATCGGAGGTCAGACACGATAAACTAGATTGGAAATTAAAGAGTAGCTCCCCAATCAAATCATAATCATCTATTGAAACCTTTTTTTTTGCAATTTTACAAAGGTAATTGAAAACTTTAAAGGCTGGCTCTATATGAAAAAGTAACACTTTATTTATCCAAAAAACAATGTCAAGAGTTAACATCATTAATGGTAGTGTAGGGTAATATAATAATAATAATAGCTTTATAGATAAAAATACAGGTGGGTCAACAAAAGAAAATATTAATTAATCTTGTAATGCACTAGAGATGGATCAAAGAAAATACACATCGCGCCAAGAAACAATTGCTTTTGCCACTTGGTACGTTTCGCAAAAATCTTTAAAAAAATTCTTTTTGATATGTTTTTTTTTGCATCAAGTAGGGATATTTTTTTCATCACCAAAATTTTTGAACGTCGAGTTATGTAAGGGAACAGATATCTAGGCTAATAAATTAATAATGGCATTTTTGCAGTTTATTATTTAGAACAAATGCAGAAGAATGTCAAAGTAAACAACCCCAACACAATACAACTTAAAAACAAGGTGAATTTACGTCAGGGCTGCTTGACAAGGGGCGTGTTCCAATCGATAAATATCTATTCCATTCATAGGGGGTATGAGGGAAGATGAGACCAGAACAATAAATAATAATCTCATAGAAATAATTTGAATGAGTAATTTTTTTTTGAGTAATAATTCAAATATTTCAGCCGATACACAAAAAAGTTAATCTCTCAATTAACAACTGCAGCTTAGCGACCAAAAAATCTTTAAGCAGCAAGCCGTTAAAGTTTTTTAAGCAGCAAGCTGGTCCAAAAAGCAATTATTATTATTTTGAATTTTAAGTCTCATTAGAAAAATAAAAGAATCGGAAGAATGCAAAAGTTCAAACAGATACTAAAAATTTCAAAATGTTGTAACTGAATGTTTGTTCCGATGCCACTCGTGGGGGGGGGACTATATACTCAAATGGGTTTTTTTTTGTTCAGACATTCTTGGCCGATCGTTGTAGAGAAATGTGAGTGATATTACTGAAAATCTCGTCCAACGTAGAGTTCAGAATTGAAAAGATTTTTCTCAATTTCGTTTTTTTCGAGGAGTAAGCGAGGTTTAAAGTTTGTGTGAACAAGAGATGTTTAGCATGATTTGTTCACTTTTAGCATAATTTTTGTTCAAATTAAGAATTTTTCTTGAAATATATTAAATCAAAATTACATTTTAAAATACCAATGAAAAAATTTTGTGTTTCTAACAGGCGAAAGGCCATTAGAAGGCTAGTTTTTGTCTCATAGGGAAGTTTACTATAAAAAAAACTCGATTTCTATTTGAGAGCTGATATTTTAAAAACCATTTCGAAATTTTTCTTTGATTTTTTTTCAAGTCACTTGGAGACCAGTCGCTTTCCAAATCCAGGTTCTGTTCATGAGAAACCTCATTTACAGTTAAAGGACGCCCATTGAATAAATAATTCGTTTTTAAGGAATTGCTCACTTTTTATGGCTTCGACTCTGAGTCTTCGTAATTTTTATTGAAATTTTGACTTTCTTTTTGGATTTTAATAAAATTTTGTAGTCCTATAGCAGAGCTTCGTTGACTGAAAGTGCAAAAGGCTTCCTAAGTAGCAGTAAGTGAACCGATGTAGAAATTTGAGTGCGCAGCTAATAGCTGTTTAGACTTTAGACAGAATTTTTCGAAAAGAACATATTAGGATGATTTTTCTGCACGCTTATGTCAGTCTCACTATCGACAGGTCCCATGCTTTACTGTGCTTTACGGTACTTTACTGTGACCAAAATTAAACCAAAATTAATCTGCTTAGCGGTTTTATCTTCTAACTATTGTCTTAATGACTTCGATTATACAACTTTTCGATTTTTTTAAATATTTTTGGTTGTTTTTTCATACTTCTGATTCCTATTGAAATCTTATCACATTATAGTATTATTGAGAGTTTCCATTAGCATAGAGAAGACGTTCAAGTGATCATAAATAAGTTTTTTCCAAGAAAAACGCATGGTTTTAATGTCCTCGACACTGTCTTCTTGCACTTTTCTACTGATTTTTTTTGGTTGTTGCCTGCATATTTGGGTCATTCCCATTGATATACATTTTATTGTGATGACCTTTTGATGATTTAGGAATGACACATATTGTTGTGTTCCCATAGAGGCGTAAGTTATCATAATTTATTAGTTATTGACTTCAGTTGAAAACTATAGAATTATAGTTCATGGCTTTGATATTACAGCTTTTTTCAAAGTTTTTGTGGTTTCTAAATTTTTGTTCAATTTTGTTGGTTGTTGTGGAGTCAAAATGTTACAAAAAAAATCCATTGTTGTTAAAGAACGATTTGAAAATGAAAAATTTTCACTGAATGCTTCATTTTTAAACGGCTTTGACACATTTCTAAACTTTTTTTCTCAATTTGCTGTTTTTGCCTGTTTGTTATTCTTTATGTAGTCGTCAAATTCCGAGACGTCTCATAAGCGTCCGACTGATGGTTGAAGAAATGAAATTTCCCAATGCAGTAAGTTTACAGCAATTATCCTTAAAGTTTAGGATATTATTTCTTTTCAAAAATTTTTAAAAAATTTAATTTTCTTGTTATGTTTCTCATCATCAGCAGGCCCCATCCTTTTCCCTTTAATTCAAATGTTAGCGTATGTATCAGTTTGACGTCGAAACCGATGTTTTGTTTGTTGGACAATATACGTTTTAATGAAAATTTTGTTGGTGGTCAATATTTGTGTTCCTTTTCTCTTCTGTAAGCACATTCGCGTAATACCAGATCCCATTGATTTTTGAATGAAGCCCAATCCAACATAATGAATCTTTCTGTATAATTTAAGTTGAATTAGTATAATTAACATTTTAAAAAACCATAAAATTCAGATAACAGCGAAAGATTTTAATGTCTTCAGTAATTTGTGTTTTGTGCAAATTTTTTGTAACCTTTTTAGTTTTGCTTCATCTTTAGCTGGTTTCTATGGCTTATTCTAAACAAAGACAGATCCTTGTGTTGGCTATTGAGTTTTTAATAGTTTTATCAAGAATTTGTATGTTAAAAGCTAATGGTTATCAAGACGTTTGAAAATATTTGGTTTAAATAATTTCGGTTGATTTTTTGAGTTTCGCCTAACTATTTCTTTATTTTGGTCGGCTTTTTGCCTAGTTTCAATAATAGAGTCCCATCTGAATTTTATTAACAGAAAATTTAGTTTGTGTAGTTAAGGTTTCATCTGATTGTATTTTGACGGTGCTAATAGGTGCTTTCAAGTTTAGATGCTGAATTTTTTCCGTAGAAATTGTGTTTGTTTTTGCTCATTTTGTTGTTTGTTTTTTTTCCAATAGTTTTACTAATGGCCGATCTCCTGAGCGTTGTAATGACGCTCGGCATTATTTAATTCTCTTAATAGTTTGCGTAACAATATTTTTTTAAATTCAAAAAAGCTATTTTTGATTTTCTCTTCATTTGGTTGACAGTTATGTGGAAAAATGTAGATGAGCGCGGGTCGGAACATCATGTGCGAACGCACATTAACGAGTCTCCTTGTCTCTTTCTACGATAAAAAACTGAAAGGAGCGATCTCTCAATTTTCGACAGCATCATCTAAAAGCTTTTCTTTGAAGCACAAAATTCGACAAAGGAAGATTACAAAATCCATATTCGACAAAAAAATTGCTTGTTATTTTCTACTTAAAGCAGCTTTAAGATAGATTTTAAAACATTTCAGTTCAAATCGACAAACGTTTCTCGATTGCGACAGTTAATAAGCAATTTTGAACAACATCAACTTGATTGATTGACTGTTAGAACTTGGTGCTAAAAGAGCACGAAGTTTAACTTTGCGAAACTGAATTCGGTGGGAACATTAAAAACAAAACAGTCTCATTTTCTCTCCGAAAAGATTGTAAAATTATTAATTCAGTTACTTTCTATCAACTAAACTTAAATCGCATGAAATTTCAATTTTTGAGCTCATCAGTTGTGATAAACATAATTACAAGTCTGTTAGTTTAATTCAAAGTACCTCTGAACATTATTGCGACAGCTCAATACAAACTAAATTTAAATACACTTTTTTGCCCAGGTATTATACGATGGCAGCAAAAAAAATAAGTACAGGGTTATTTCTGCTTTTAAGCTTGATTTAAGCATCATAACCATAATTTGAGCCCACGCAATATAAAAATGTAGAAATTAGAAGTTTTTATTCTTATTTTCTCCGCTTTAACAGAAAAGATGGTTAAACCGCTTTGTTCTTTCACAGATTGACAAATTGTTACGCGACAAGATGTCGGGTTTTCGTGCACGAAAGCACAAATACAACTCAATTTAAAATCAGGATCATGTGTACAGCCTGCATGAAAAACATTACCTGAAAATTATCAGTTACTGGGCCAAGAATCGCAAGACGCTAAAAATTATTCAAAAAGTCCGAAGAAAAGTTTGTTAACGATGTTTCAAAAAATCTCAGAACCTCACTGGAGCAAAAAAAACAGTGACTCATAACACTTTCACCTGCTATTATAAAATTTTCAGAGTTAGAGTTAGGCAAATTCTCAAAAAATATATTTTTTCAAGAAATGCTGCAAAAAAGTCAGACTGATGAAAAAAGCAAGTGTTTGTCTTTAAAACGGTGTATTTATTTACCCAGGAAGGCTTTTTTGTTGCAGGATAATGTTTTTACTGACGAAACTAGAGTGCTCATCTCCAGCAGCGGAAATGTTTGTTTTTTCCACCAAATGAAACGGATTTCTATTGAGTTTGGACAAGCAATCGCACTTATAATTTGGAATACAATACGATCAGGTCGATGGAAAATGTTTTTTTTAAGTGTCCACTGTCGGTTATTGGGAAATTTGAAAAAGTAAAAAGAAAAATGCAAGTTTAGGGAGTTATTTTTCCACAAGGTAATGCTACCGTGCACAAAATGACCATTATCGGCAAATTTTTCCAACAAAAAGGAGAAGGCGGTACTGAAACGATCGAAGCCCCAGCCATATACAAAACGATACAACGCTGATAAAAAATTTCATGCTTCTTATTAATTCTTGTGTCTGTAATGGGACCTTAATAGTACACCTTAATTGGATATAAAAAATTTTCTGACCCCAGCGCAGATTCAGACACTTTGAGGCAGTTTGAATCCATGAGTTAAACAACGATTGAATCAAAGACAGTTTGATGAATTGTGTTTACGCGATGATGTTTTAGTTCCGAGAGAAACTACAGTGTGGGGATTGTATATTGAGGTCGGAGACTTCGACTTACCAGACGGAGGGGTGGAAACTTTCTACATTAGACGAGTGTTCTCACCCTCTATGTGAGTTTCATAAAATAAACGGATAAATCATCTCCGGGTCAGAAAATCTTGTGAGACGAATGGCTATCTTGTAAGATTCTTGTTCTATGACTGTTTGTTGTGTGAGATACTGTCAGAAAAACTGGTTTAATGCTGGTCAGAAACCGTCTCTCTTCAGTCTATCGTGATATGGAAACCCCGCCTCTGATCAGACTATCCTGCTGAAAACTTTTTCAGACCATGTAATTCAAGCGCACGATACGCAGGTGTGCACATGAATACGGTCTAATCAGAGGTCATTTTTGGTCAAGACACCTCGACCTGAGAAAGCATCTTGTGTTAACCTTGTACAATTTTTCTCGATAGCTATCCAGAATTGTCCCGGAATATTGAACAAAAAAGCGTCCTCTGCATGATTAATGGTAATTTTCAATTAGAACCCAGGTTGAGGTCCAGACCCAAATTGGTTTATGATCAGACCCAGTCGAGCTCACACCCGTGTGTTCCCAGACCGAAATTACAGGGTCTGGATGGAAGTTCGAGCGCACTACAGTCTGGACCATGGTCTGGAGATGGTCTGATCAGAACTCCTCCGGTCTGGAAAGTCTGGACAATGGTCTGGAGATGGTCTGATCAGAGGTCAGTTTGGTCTGAAAAGTCTGATCATAGGCGGATTCGAGCGAAATTGGGTCTGATCACAACCTCTTCGAGCGCACTTAGGTCTGATCAGAGGCAACTTCGAGCGCAGGATAGTCTGATCATGAGCACTTCGAACGCATAATAATCTCATCAGAATAAGCAATTAGCCTAAAATTTCATTCTGTTAAGCTGTCTAAAATCTCATTAAAAAATCAGGATCAGTCAACACTCAATTGGCCGCAAGCGACCAAAAATTAAAATCTTTGTTGTATTTAGTGTGAAATACAATATAAAGGCGATAAACAACATAGCTCTGTTGGAGCTGTACAGGCCAGTAATGGACTTGTCACGACTATTGAGACCGTGCAGCTGTGACGTGGAACACTTGACCCCAGTTGCCACCTGTGGAATGGGACTCATGTCAAGAGAGGGCGAAAGGATGTCACATGCATACAAACTACAGGAAAATATCTAGATTGTTTTCTGCCTTTGTTTGCATTAGGCATCTTTCTGTGCAGTGTAAAGCGGCTCTTAGAAACGAAAAGTACTGCATTTAAAGCAGTATCCACCGTTTGGAAGCCGAGTCTACAATTGCACCTAGTGGTCTTAACTTTCCAAATATGAATAATTCTTTTGCCCATTCTTGTTCCCGGGTATCACCCTGACCAAAATTATTTTGAGCAAAAAAACTTAAAATTTAATGCCAATTTTCTAACATAAAGTCGATATCAATTTTGCAAAGAATCATTGCCGAAGACCATAACATCATAATCTTTTCTTTAAAAATAGTATATAAAATGAAGGGCGCTTTTTTTCAAAGCCACTAATGCGTTGTGTGTCACGTGATAATTAATGTGACACTCGGAAAAAAACGACAAAAGAGAGCCTCGAATACGGAAAATGTCCAAATGCGAAAGAAAAATGGCAAATCGTGATATCAACGCAAAACAATTTTTTTTTGCTGATATCATGCCAGAAGATGGCAGAAACTTGGTTAAAAGTGGGAGATCTCAGAATAAAAACATTTTTTTTTAAATATGTTTTTCAATACATAAATTGTAGCAACCGTAAGCTTTCAACTCAAAAACAATGAATAAAATAATTTTAAAGCTCAGAAAGCCAAATGGAGATGTCATTAGTGACACTGAATCAATAGACCACAACATACAACAAATACAGGTAGAAAAAATTTTCACAAACAGTTTTACGCAAATTATCTTGTTCGTTTATGGACTTCAATTGCACGGTAATTTGACTTGTCAATAGATGGGTTTGGTCATGACAATTAGGCCAAATGGGCTTTGATGTTGCTTTTTGTCCACTAAAAAACAAATGTTAACAAAATAGCTAATTTGACCAAAACGTCAATATATCAATAATAAATGGTGAATTTCAGATACTTATCAAATTATATGGCTGAAAAAACATAATGTATCAACTGAGAGCGTTCGATAGTTTCTTCAATAAATCATTCCACAACAAAATTAGACATTTGATTAATTAGACCAAGGCAAGAGACTTCATAAAGAACATCAAATACAGGCAAAATTAAGACTTCATTAAAAAATTTTTTTAAAAAAACCATTTACAAATACATTGGCCGATCCATAAAAATCTTTCAACTTTAATGTTTAAACTGAAACAGACTTGCTTGTAATTCGGATGAAAAGAAATACAGAAAATGATTTTGAAAAAGGACAGACACAAAGTAAATTCTGTCTCCTTTTTCATGGCAAAAATCCACCATGAGACTAAAACCGACCTTTCTATCACTGAGCTGTGGCAAAAAAAAACAAGTATTCGAAATAAAAGGGTAATAATCTTTATTGGCAAATGAAAATCCTAAATAATCAAATGTAAATGTAGCAATTTTTTTGAAGATCGATTTGAATTACCACTATTAAAGACCCCTAAAATGTTGGCTCCAGACAATTTTCATAGGAGCCACAGAGAGAAATAGTTCTTTTTTGAGTAAACAAAGGTTGTGTGAGTGGTTTTTTAATGTGTTCATCCTTCAAACTGGACATAGTGTGCCAAATAGAATTATTTGACGCCTTTTGTTATGGAAGAAAATACTAAATCCTCAAGAGCTTAGCAAAAATAATAAACTTAACAGTTTGTTTTCCTCAATCAGCTGCACTCTGTTATCATTAAACGTAAAACAAATGAGAATTTAGTTAATAATTTTTGTTAAATTTTTAGCAATTTTTAAGCAAAAATTAATCAAAATTAGCAAAAATTACGCAAAACGTAAACTAAACAACGGAAGTTCAAAAAACTTTGAACCCAGGCAACCTCTTGGAAAAACCGAAAAAATCCTTTTAAATTGACTTTCTGCGCTTGACAAGCGTTCTAATCATATTACTCAAAACTCTGCATAACGCGGTACGATGAATATATCGGTCGGTGAAATCTGACTAAACAAAAAGCCAGCTGAGCGTTTAGTTCCTCCCAAACTAAGGTGCGTCGGGACAAGAATCTGTGAGCATACGAAAACCAAGAACTAATAATGTGGGGAAATAGGGAATAATTTACGCACACTAACCTCAACTCGTACGAAACTTCAACAATTACGGTAGTTACGGTTTCTTTTCACTAATTTCGCAATAAAATTTGGAGATTAATGCAGTGTATATTGTAACTAAAACATTTTGGATTCTGAATTTGCTTTGAAAATTGCCGCAACCTACGCTCAATCAATAAAAAAAGTTTTTCGATTGGTCTGAACAAAAACTGCCGCTTCGTTCAATTGTTTTTTGCACACATTTGGCCTTACTTCTTTCACGAACCTGCTGGAAAATTTAAACAGTGCTATGACTAACTAGATTTAGCAAATAAACAACACTGAAAAGCAAGCTCTCAATTTTTTGGAATTTTTTTGACTTGCTTAGCTATGGCTTAATTAATCGTCTGCCGTCCATATATATATATATATATATATATATATATATATATATATATATATATATATTTCTCAATAAAGACGAAATCAATTTTGCAAATTAACATTGCCGAAGACCATATTATCATAATCTTTTCTTTAGGAATAGTATATAAAAGGAAGGCTCCTTCTTGCAAAGCCACTAATGCGTTGTGTGTCATGTGATAACCAATGTGATACTCGAAAAAAAAACGACAAACAAGAGCCTCGAATACAAAAAATGTCCGAATGCGAAAAAATGGAAAATCGTGATTTCAACGCAAAACAATTTTTTTTTGCTGATATCATGCCAGAAGATGGCAGAAATTTGGTTAAAGTGGGAGATCTCAAAATAAAAACATTTTTTTTTAAATATGTTTTTCAATACATAAATTGTAGCAACCGTAAGCTTTCAACTCAAAAACAATGAATAAAATAATTTTAAAGCTCAGAAAGCCAAATGGAGATGTCATTAGTGACACTGAATCAATAGACCACAACATACAACAAATACAGGTAGAAAAAATTTTCACAAACAGTTTTACGCAAATTATCTTGTTCGTTTATGGACTTCAATTGCACGGTAATTTGATTTGTCAATAGATGGGTTTGGTCATGACAGTCAGGCCAAAGTGGGCTTTGATGTTGCATATCGTCCACTAAAAAACAAATGTTAACAAAATAGGTAATTTGACCGAAACGTCAATATATCAAAAATAAATGGTGAATTTCAGATACTTATCAAATTATATAGCTGAAAAAACATTCAATATCAACTGAGAGCGTTCGATAGTTTCTTCAATGAACCGTTTCATAACAAAGTTAGACATTTGATTAATTAGACCAAGGCAAGAGATTTCATAAAGAACATCAAGTACAGGCAAAATTAAGACCTCATTAAAAAAATTAAAAAAAAATCCTTTATAAATACATTTCCCGATCCACAAAAATCTCTCAACTTTAATGAAACCTGTTAAAAAAATGAAAGTTTAAATTGAAACAGACTTGCTTTTAATTAGGATGAAAAGAAGAAGAGAAAATGATTTCGAAAAAGGACAGACACAAAATAAAATCCGTGTCCTTTTTCATGGCAAAAATCTACCACGAGACCAAAACTGACCTTTCTGTCACTGTGTTTTGGCAAAAACATTCAATTATTCGAAGTAAAAGGGTAGTAACCTTCATTGGCTAACGAAAATCCTAATTAATCAAATACAAATGTAGCAAAATTTTTAAAGATCGATTTGAATTATCACTATTAAAGACCGCTAAAATGTTGGTTCCAGAACACTTTCATAGGAACCAGAGAGAAAAATAGTTCTTTTTTGATTAAACAAAGGTTGTTTCAGTGGTCTTTATGTGTACATCCTTCAAACTGGACATAGTGGGCCAAGTAGAAATATGTGACGCCTTTTCTTATGGAAAAAAAATGCTAAAACCTCAAGAGCTTACCAAAAATTATAAACTTAACAGTTGGTTTTTCTAAATCAGCTGAACTCTGTTATCATTAGACGTAAAACAAATGAGAATGTCGTTAAATATTTTTATTCAATTTTTAGCAATTTTTAAGCAAAAATTAATCAAATTTAGCAAAAGTTACGCAAAGCGTAAACTAAACAACGGAAGTTCACAAAACTTTGAACCCAGGCAACTTCTCTGAAAAACCGAAAAAAAATCCTTTTAAATTGAATTTCTGCGCTTGACAAGCGTTCTAATCATACTACTCAAAACTTTGCATAACGCGGTACGATGAGTATATCGTCGGCGAAAACTGACTAAACAAAAAAAACCAGCTGAGCGTTTAGTTCCTCCCCAACTAAGGTGCGTCGGCACAAAAAACAAAGCGAACGAAAACCAAGAACTAATAATGTAGGGAAATAGGGAATAATTTGTGCACACTGACCTCAACTCGTACAAAACTTCAACAATTACGGTAGTTACGGTTTCTTTTCACTAATTTTGCAATAAAATTTGGAGATTAATGCAGTGTATATTGTAACTAAAACATTTTGGATTCTGAATTTGCTTTAACAATTGTCGCAACCAACGCTCAATCAGTAAAAAAAGTTTTTTGATTGGTCTGAACCAAAACTGCTGCTTCGTTCGATTGTTTTTTGCACACATTCGGTGTGACTTCTTTCACACACACTTGTTGGAAAATTTGAACAGTGCTATGACTAAATAATTTCAGCAAATAAATAACACTGAAAAACGAACTCTCAGTTTCCTGGAATTCTATTTTGGCTTGCTTGGCAATTGCGTAATTAATCGTCTGCCATTCAGCAATTTACGAAAAAACGAAATTGTTTCGTCACAAAATCTAGGAAAATTGACTCGGAAAATCTGCTTAATTGCAAGAATTAAACCATTCAACTGCACACAATGTTGTCGGGCTTAACTTCATTGTGTCTTCACTCAATGATATGTGTAAGAAATGTCAACAGTTTTCCGGTAAAATAGACTAATTTCCATCTAAGAGAATATTAATTGAAGAAGATAGCGACAAATAATAATTAATGATCGTGATAATTATACAAAAGTTCTACCGACCTATCTATCATACAACTTAGTTTTTTGTTCACGTTATTGGCCTAATTGTCTGCCATTTTCAGCCAAGTGTGCTACACCATTGTAACAAGTGGTCTTCGATTTTCAAACCTGGGTATCTCTTTTATTTCTTGTACCCAGGGGTTTCTTTTCAGAGAAGGTTTTTGGTTCAAACCTATTTTTTAAAAAACAGTTTAAATTTTGATTTATGTTTTTATAATTCTTATCAATGGAAAGATGTGCATACGGCTCAAAATTCTGTATTTCACTAGAATGAAACCTACGTATAAACAAAACGTCAATCAGGAAATCAAATCTAATGCAGTTTTGAAAAAAGAGAGAGAACAAGGAGGCTCAGTAATGTGCGTTGGCACATAACGTTCCGACCCCGCTCATCCTGATTTTTGGGACAAAAGTCTATCAAATGAGGAACAGATAGAAAATCTCTAAAATTCAAGTATTTTTCAAAAAAAAATGTGTATGAACAAAAATCGCCTCCAACGCAAATAACTTAGTGAAGTAAAAATGCTGCATTAAAATGATGAGATCAGTCATTAGTAAGAAAGCAAGTCAAGGCGAACAACAAAATCAAACAACAATAACACTAAACATTAATTAAATCCAACACTTTATGTCCATTTTAAAATAAAAACTTAATAACAAGCTGAAAAAAGCGTTGGATAAAACTGAAACCAAACAAAATAAATTGCACTTCACTAGAAAAAATAAGGGACCACTCTATGAAAAAAACCCGGTAGCACTTAGACAAAAAGAACAAAAAACAGCAAAGTTAAAAGATTGGCTTATATTCCAAAAAAAAACATTTAATTTCAAAAAAAAGAAAACCAATAGATAGCAATTGAAAAAAACCAACATGTTTATGAAAACATGTTTATGAACAAAACCAACATGTTTATGAAAAAACCAACACATACGCTTTTATAGGAGAGCATTGAGATCTGTCATTATTCAATTGTTTATGCGGTTACAAAAAGAGCAACAAGCAGAGAAAACAAAAAAATTGAAGCTTGCGAGAAAACGCTGTCGAAGCAGTAATGCCGTAATTGTCCCCTCAAAATATGTTCAATTGAGCCTTTGTCGTGGGCAAAAAATTTGGCATAGGTCTTCTCATTAAAAAGAGTAGGTAACGAGTAGACTAAAATATAGAACGGGCAAAATTAAATAACAGTTTGTTTTTTTTTAAAACAGTTACAAAGACATGAAAGCCATCAGCTACAAAATGAAAAAAATAAATGGGTTCGTGTATTGGTTCAAAGAAAGCGGTTGAGAACTGTAATTGCTGAGAATATGTCTTACGTCTACAAAAAGAACGTTAAATAAATACAAAAATAAAAAATTAGTTTACATTTTGTGCGTAAAACCCGTGTCGAAGCCAGAAAATTCATAACGAATTCTTCAAAAAAAGCAATGGATTTTGTACATTTGCACCATCCTTTAAAAACAATCGAGTAAAATTTGACCAGTAATACGATGGGACTAGGTAACAATTAGACAAAAAAGAGCAAGAAGGCTAAGTTAAACAACGTTAAAAAAAGTTTTTTTTCTTGAAAGGTATTAACTATCTACTCAAATCAGAATACAGGATCATTTATGCCTTCATGAAATGTCAATGTGTCCTTTCATTATGCAGGTAAATTGGTACGACAAAAAAGACAAAGTAAAAACGACAAATAAGACAATTATAAAAAATCCAATTAATTTCTTCGAGAATTGTGTGTGGAAGTAGTTAAAACCATAATCGATGCATTCCAAAACTTTTATTTGTTCAATGTGCTTTAAATTGAAACGTCAAGAATGCAATATGTGAACTGTCAAAAATGTGATAATATGACAAAACGAGAAAAAACGTGAAAAAGGGGCCGACACTTAAAAATGAACAAAAAAGTGAAATCTGGTAGTAACAAAGCAAGAAAACCGGAAATTAACGCGCAAAAAGTATAATTTATTAAAAGTTAACTCAGTGCAAGAAAGAGGAAGAAGAAGCCTTCTTTCTTTGCTGACACTAAGCTACAAATTGACCAAATTAAGAGAATAATAGTGGCAAACTTCAATAACTTCCATTGTTTATTTATAAGCAAACATTTTTAAAAGTCCAAATGATCATAATCTTTCGAGTAAAGAAAAAAGATAACTTAGACTTTAACTGTTTAGGAAGCCATTTGGACCTATCAATAGTGAGCTTTGATTCGAATTGTTCTGTTCCTTAATTAACAAAAAAAAAATTTCAAAATAAGACCGACTGATTACAATCCGAATTAGTTTTTCGATTGTAACAGTCCAAGATTGGACAAAAACCAGCCATACTATTGCGATTGGTCCACTTAGAACACCCATTTTTTTCGAATGTTTCAAATCTACATAATTAGTTAGTTAAAAGATCAAAATTAGATGCTGCGTTTTTGATAATCATAGAGTAAAGTTAGCAAAAATTGGCGTAATTTTTTTTCCAGAATAGTCTCAATAGAAGTGGAAGTACCAATAACTCACTTAGTAGTTAGCAAAGATTGCGTTGAATGTTTTTTGGTGTGTACTTCTGGCAAATTTAATCAAAATGGAATTCAAAAAAAAGCTTATTTCGGTCAATTTTTGATGAAAAAGGCTGAATTTTGAATTAATTGGCCAGAATTTTAGCCAGAAAAGTTAAATCAAAATAGTCGACAATGATTTTGTCTCGAAAAATATAATCAACAGTACTATTGTTGACAATTTTCACAATTTTTTGCAAAATTTTGGTTGAAAATTTAAGAAAATATCCGGAGAATGTGAATAAAAACAGCGGAAATCCGTCTATTATTCACAAAACTTCAAAACTCGATAACTTCCTGTAAAATACGAAATTCAAAAAACAAATTTTTATTTCCATATTCTACGCGCAAGGGGTTTTTAATGATACCACTCACAAATCTGTACGATGAATATATCGATCGGTTAAAATTGTCTGAACAAAAAAAACTCATTTGAGTATATAGTTCCTCCTCCCTCATTTCGGAACAAAAACTTTACCAAGTAATTACTGAATTTGAGCAAACAACGAAATTCAGATCAGTAAATCAACCTCTATCTTGTTTTTAGTTAACCGCCAAACAGTTAGACAACACCTCCGTTATTAGTAAGACTGCGTGGCATTCCATGATGTGGTTGTCCACGAAACATAGAAATTTCGAAAGGTAACAAAAATTAGGCAGGACTTAGCTAGATCATTAACTTTTCTCTTCGAAACACTTCTTTGATGGTCTTTCTCCAATCAGCCATCCAGCTATTTAATCAACGTAAGACTTGTTATATTGAGAGGTTATAACAAAACAAAGTCTTACTTGCAATTGCAATCTTGACAATTTCAGTGCATTTAACCATTTAACGTTACCCCGAGACAAATGATTGAGATACATCAAGTCCTCTTTAAATTTAAACTAAGGAGGAGGCTTGTTAATGTGAGATGACACTTATTGTTCCATCCCTCGTGATCCACAGCTTTGTCTCAATTGTCAACGTATTGAAGTAGAGATGGACTGCCTTTTACGAACTGGTTCACATTTTGTTAATTAAACTTTGATATTTTCTTAAAAAGTACAGACGGCAAAATAAAAATGTTCATACCAGTGAGATCAAATTTCTTACTACCAGAATCTACACTCTAACCAATGAATTGACATAAATGAATTTTACTCTACAGTATTTTTTCAAGTAGATAAAAAACTTTTTCAGAAAGCGGATAGCTAATTTTACAAATAAAGATCCGAAAATCAATATCTATCTCGTTTTCAAACCGTTACAACTTTTTAGTAACAAGCCGACGCCACTGATTTTCAGTTACATCTATTATGCGAAGTTTGGGTATATCTGCACTCAGAAAAAAATCTTACCTGAGAAAGCAAAATCAGATCAAAATTAAATAGAGTCCGCTTAAGCTAGATAACCACAAAGTAGTCTTTGAAACATATCAAATGATTGATCAAAGCAATTCAATATCTTGACGTATAAACACCAAAGTGTAAAAAAACAGAAAGAACAGCTTGAAAAGGAGAACTCCAGACTCTGCAAAAAAATTTTGTTGTCAATACATATGAAAAAAGTTACCTTTTAAAAGAAGAAGTCAAATATTTTTAGAACAAAACTAGTTAGAAAAGACAATTGGGAGAATCGTTGCCCAGTAGTGAAATTGTCGAGCAATTGCTACCATTTTTGGTAGAAAAGAGAAAACATCACATCATATATCCACTAAGCAAAAAATGACAGTTCAACAATTCATGCACGTTTAACTTTCTCAAGATTCAGGAAATTTCGTTACTCTGTTTAACATTTTGTATTTTTTGTTGCGAAAAATAAACTACAACCACAAATCTTACATAATCAATTTGAACAAAGCTTCATTCGATTGCTGATCAGATTTTTTTTACAAAAATAAACCAGTCAAGAAGAAACAGCAATTTCGGGCAAAGTCTTAAAATCAAAAATCTTAATTTACACAAAAATGATGCTCAACAAACCATGAAAGAAAACAATAAATTTTAAAGCTTTTTTCAGAAAAAAATTAATTTGGATTTCCTGTTAAAGAGATAAATTTACAACTCTCCAGAAAAAAATATCGAGGTCCAAAGTTACAGAAAAAGCTTTTAACATTCTTTGGAATAATGATTTCTAATCATTGGCTATCAAAATGTTGATAAGAAGCTACCACTATACCTCTTTAGATAACCAATTGGAATGGTCAACAATCAACTAAATTTAATAATTTTATAAAGTCAGCTAGTGTCAATTACATTTCAACAATGAAGAATGTCAAAAACGGAAAACAAATATCAGTTGAAAGGAAATTTTAGGTTTACACCTGCCTCTTCAATTAACTATGAAAACTTTTTTGATTAAAGAACTGAAGGGCAAGACATCAATTTATCAAAAAACTGTAAAAACTCAAAATTAACTATTATTTGTTGACAAAAATTAGTATCACTTTCATCATTTATATCGACAAGTGACTTCAACAATTAACACGTCTCATGCAAGACACTATAGCCATCATTGAGGTTTTTCGTTGTTGAAACTCAAAAAACCACTAAGTTTCTACACAATCACTTAGTTTCAACGTAATCAGTACCATAAACTGATAACTGAATATACATTTATATATATATATATATATATATATATATATATAGACTCAATTTATAGACTTGGATATGATTTCAATGAGATTCTGTCAGGTATGAGAATTAGCAACATCACAAAAAAAGAAAAAAAGTGCAAAAATCCATAATTTTAAAGTTTTAATGAAAGCACATAGTGTCAAAGTCAAAAGCTCGTAAATTTCCACAATCTGATTCAAACAACAGTATCCCCGTTTCATCAAAGCACATGCACTTCGTTTATATACCATGTCAAAACAAAACGAGAAAAAAACAAAAACAGAAGCAAATGGCCGCATTAAGATCCCTCTGTAACCTGAAAAATCTAAATTCAAATCCACATCTGCTTTATTCTAAAAACCACGATGAGATTAATAATAGTTTGGTTTTCTCTTCATGGCTAATAAAACACTGAAATATTGAAAATGATAACATATTCGACCCAAAAATAACAAAAAAGAACAACAGATATTCATTAAAATCAAGTAAATGAATGCGTGAAAATATAAATGTGCACAATAATTTTGAACCTCGATAGCTCCGCGTAAAAGACAATTTTATTTACGCTTTAATTCTATACTCTGCGGTTGATGGGCTTTCTTGTGATGCCACTCGCCACTCACTACAATAAATACATCAGTCGGCCAAAATTGACTGAAAAAAAACTGTTGAGGTTGTCAGATGGCTAGATTCGTAATTATGGTACGTACATACTCAGGATACAATACAAATGATTTAAACGTTGCTTCAATTAATAACCTATTAACTGATCAGTGCGATTTTCTTCGAGGTACACTATATCAGCAAGTAACATAATAAACGTAGTCTTGAGTTTGTATCTGCGACGTAAATAGGTGATCAGTAGCATGGAAAACAATAGCATAATTGATTCAATTTCAGAAACAAATCTTAATTCTCTGAATCTGTTTCATCTCTCATAAACCTGAATGAAAACAATCTAAATCTGTCCAGGAAGCCTACTTTCACTCCAATGTTCTGGCTAAACCATTCTCAGTTCTGGACATAGGAACGAAATTAGAAAAGTGTGCTCCTGATCTCATCTGCACAACCCCAGCAACCCCAGGAACTACAATCAGTTCCAAAGATGAAGGGAACCCTCTGTATGTTATGGACAAACACAATAGTCTGGATACACCTGCTTGTGTACTCGGAGTAGCCACTCATTATGCCAGACAAGTTGGCTTCAATAACAGAAACCAGTTTGTGAACAAAAGCGTGAGCTATTTCGCAAATGTGCCCCACTTATATATATGGATCCAGTCTGTGTTCTCAACAATTCCTTATTGTCCATATTTGCCATGTATTTATTAAATATTTTAACAATACTGCACTAACAAGACTTTACAACTGAGCCCAGTTAATGCAATATTATTCACATAATTATGATTGCGTAGTGATTTTTTTAAAATTTATAGACGTGTAAATTACCCAAAGTTGTGTGATCAAAACATTGATGCTATTATATATTATATAATCAAATCAGGGACATTTTTGTACACAAAAATAGAAAATTTATTTTTCTACAAATATTTTTTCTACAAAAATTTTTCTACTTTTGTCTATACTACTCGCACAGTTTTGTGATGGATTTTTATATGGATATATTTGATGCGATGAACATCATGGCTTCTCTTGGCATCCAAGCCACATCTGTTGCCTATGAAATTCCAATAACAACACTCAACACCATTGACATTTATTTTTTTTTTAATCTTCAAAAATGCAAATTTAAAGTTATAACCACAACAAAAACGTTTGGTTAAATATTTACATTTTCAAAATCGCCTCGTAAATATATGAATAGTTTGGTCTTTATACTTCCGTAGAACAAATTTCTAAAGCCTCTTACTTGTCTATCTATTGGAACACGTTCATGCAGTTTGACCATTTCGCTGCTTAGTTTTTCTTAAATTTATTTTTAGTTTTCTCTTTTCGGATTTCACTTCCTAGAAAAATTTCTAATCAGTGATCTGTCACTCCATTTGGATTGGCACTTATTCTTTGGAAAGTACTGGAGAGTTCTGGAGTTATTGGTCAGTTCGTACTTTTCAAAAATCTTGAATGAGGAGTTTTTGGTTTCTCGACTGCTCTCTTTATATTGTGAG
>NC_134468.1:54233823-54281323 GCF_964194025.1 Convolutriloba macropyga
ATATCTTTGTGCATGCCCGTGTCGAAATTGAACTCTGATTACCCCCCCCCCCCCCCCCAAATTGATGTAAGAGTAGGGAGTAATTGTCTATCATGTGTAAAAAAAACTAAGTTTAGAAGGGATAATAGGGGGTATATTTATTTTGGCATACATTCTAGCCCAAAAACTTGAATTGAACAATTAAGCAACCCTTGTCTATTAATAAAAACAAGATCAATAACCTTATCGTTATTGATCATAATATTGAGCAAAACTGACAATATTGAGCAAAACTGACAATAATTTTGTCAGAATACAGAAATGCTGAAAATAAACCAAGGACTATCGTCTACTATTCACTAGGTTTTAAACCTCGATTACTCCCTCTATAAAAAAAAACGTTTAATAAAGAAGAGCCTCTTTAATTTCATATTCTACACTGGATGGGCTTTGAAGTAATGCCACTCACAACTCTCTCTGATGATTATATCGATCATTGAAAATTGACCAAACAAAAAAAAACAATTTCGAGTATGTATGCCCTTGTCGAAATTGAAGCCTGATTACCCCCAAACTGATGTAAGAGTAGGGGGTTATTGTTTATCGTGTGTAAAAAAATTCTAAGTTTAGGAGATAATGGGGGTAATAGGGGGTAATGGGGGGAATTTTCAAAATTTACATCCTAAAATTTTACCCCAATAAAGATTTTGGTAGTTTTAGGGGGGTAAAACGATGTAAGATGGGGGGGGGGGGGGTAGCTGCAAGTAATTGAGGGTAATTCGGGCAATTAGATCGTATTACCTACTCTAACATCGTTTTACCCGCATCACCCCCTACTCTTTCCTTGTTCTACCCCCTTTATCCCCTAATCTTACATCGTTTTAGCATCCTTAAACAACCTCCTAGTCTAACGTTTGTTTTTTAGTTAATTTTGGGGGTATATTTCTTCCCCTTACTCCAAGTTACTTCCTTTACCTTACAAAATTTAACCCCCATAAAATTGCCCCTCTAATCTTAAATCTATTTGAGAGCTAATTTTTGTGCTTGTAAAATCTAACGACCCCCCATTCCTTGATCCCCAGTTGAGGGGTAATTATGTGGGTTCAAATCTGAAAATCTCCGTCATTCCAACCCATTAATATTGGAGGATATTTTCAGAGACTCAAAATGACGCAAGATGAAGGTGTGACGGGAGTAAGCGGCGAATTTTTAGACTTAAGATAGGGGTTAATGATGATGTAAGATAACATGGTTGTGGGGAGTAAGATGCGATTTTCTTATTGAACCCCAAAAAGTACCCCCAAAAAATAAAAGATTAGGGCGATTTTTAGTGGGTTAAGTTAAATGATTTAAGAGTGAGGGGCTGAAGTGCTTAATTTTTAAATATGAAAGGGCTAGTATTGGGCAAGCATCGACGGGCTGAGAGCTAAGGCAAACAGACTCAGTGAAGAGAGGTTATGGGTTCAAGGTTGTCACTCTGCAAATATGGAGGTAACACGATGTAAGAGTGGGGCTGCCAAGGGTAAAATGACGCAAGAGTAGGGGATAACGGAGGTGACACGATGTAAGAGTAGGGGGTAATGGGGGTAACACCTCATTACCCCCTACTCTTACCCCGTTTTACCCAGCATTATCGTCTTCTGTTACATCGTTTCAGCCCCTAATACACCCTATTCTTTTATCTTCTTATCCCCATTACTCTCCTACTATTACATCCTTTTACCCCCTACTCTTGCGTTGTGTTACCCTCATTACTCCCTACCCTTATATCGATTTACCCATCCCTCCCCCCCTAATTTTGCATCTTTTTACCCCCAAAATTACCCCCACTCACTCTTACTTCAAACTATCTCACCCCATTACCCCCTAAAACGATGTAAGAGTTTTGAGGGGGATTGGCTAAAAATCCCCCCGATTACGACCCTAATCTTTCATCTTTTTTGCAGGAAAAATTTCGACCCAGATCTGTGTGTGTGTATGTTTGTGTGTTTGGGATGTGTGTGCGGGCGCGCATGTGTGTGTTTGTGTGTGTGTGTGTGTGTGTGTGTGTGTGTGTGTGTGTGTGTGTGTGTGTGTGTGTGTGTGTGTGTGTGTGTGTGTGTGTGTGTGTGCGATACTTGCATTAACTTTGAATAGAATTTTACAATGCTAGAAGATTACATTATCAAAAACCTTTGATAACGAAGCTAGGTTTAACCGCCCCAAATATCATATCCGTATATCAATACCAAGTAGGTCGAAACTAACTGCCTGCTAGCCCATCAGTCTGTAGACACATACAAAAAGGGAATCACTGAATGGTTCTTTACAGTTGATAAAGAATTAGATTGTGTTACGCACAAAACCAGTTTGGGTATCTTTAAGCGAGTGCAAGGTGAATCTGTAGTTTTATTGATATCTTAGTTGAACTGTGATAATTTTGTTGTCAAATCAAATCATTTTGAAGATTGCCTTAGGACTGCAAACTTTCTGGGCCAACTAGATTTGCAATCCGGCTCCACTATGCAAAAAAAATTAAACATAGCATTCAAATATTCATTAGGACCCCAAGCCAACAACGGTAACACACCTGCACACCTATAACGTTGCCAATCCCCTGTTTTGAGCAAGCAAATTTGCTTGCAAAAGTCAGCATTGTCCGCTGTCTCAAGCGTTAAAAGAGGGCTTTATAGACTTCCGCGGACAACAATGACAGTAGGGAAAACTCAAATTTGCTCAAAAATGAAAGAATTTGTCACAGATGTCCGCGATTGCAATCGCGATTAGAAAGGCGGACAGATTTTTGTCACTATTGTCCCGAAAATTGCTCACTAACATCCGGCCTAACGTAAACACTTTCCGCGCAAAACTTCTGAAACTGATTAAAGGAAAAAAGTTTGGATATAATTTGTTCTTCTTATCAAACTGCAGTGAGGGGCAATTGTAATATTAATCCTTCAAAGGTTTGAATATATATTAAATAATGAAAATCAGTGATAACGATACCCCTGCTCACAAATTGCGAACATTTGTGAAATAAAAAACGTGATTTTTCGAGATCTGTGACGGAATTTTGTATGTATTGGTTGTCCGCAGCTTTTCTTGTCACTGTTGTCCACAATTTAACCAATTTTATCCCACGCGAGATTGGGTGACAAAATATTGCAACTCGTGTTTGCAAACGCGGACTCTGCTTAATTTGTAGGATTGGCGACACAATGACACCTGAAGTTACCGAGCCAATGATCCACAAAGGAAAGACAGACATGAAACCCCCAAGTTGTAGCAAGAGTGGGACAGAGTGGGAAATGATTGATCATGTGGGAGTTTTACGTGGGTAAAAATTATAGGACCTGGGGGACAAAAAAGTTTTTTCATTGAATTTCTCAAGTCTCGGTAACTATGAGCGGAAATTTACATACTGATATGTCCTATTTGTCCGACAAAAGAATAATGGGATGAATTTGTAGTTTCCTTCATTAGGCATCTCAATTTTACATATGATCGTTTTTGCTAACTGACTGGAAAACAAAGTAAAGAGCAAATATTGGAACAATTTCATTTGCACCTACGCAAACGAGCGGAAAATTGCAACGCGGGCATACAATAAGAAGATAATAATAATCGATACAGTTTCATAGCCGACATGTAAGAACAAGAAGCACAGAGAGAGTTGCTACAGGAAACTCTCGATCCAGAAAAAAATTCTTAAAAAAGTAAGGGCTGTCAAAATTGGAACTGGCAACAAAAGCAATAAAAGGAGCATCAATAAAAACAGATTAGGAAAACTCCGTTGTTTCCATCGTTGGGATGGTCGTAATTGATCTGCAACACAAATGTTAGAGATCACGACAACAAACAAAGAATAATATAGAGGAAAAACAAGACAACTAACGATTGCTATATTAGCGACAGGTCAAACATGTCGGTAGGAATCCTTTCGCGAGAGTGTCTATTAATGGCTTTTGGGCTGCCCTTGAACAAACAACATTCGGGTGTTGGAACACGATTTCGTTTGTCACGAGATTTCACAATACAGTTAATTTTTGTAGAGATGAACTGATAGTATTAATGAGCAATTCATTAGCAGTCGTTTAGAACCTTGAAGCTTTCAAACATTACTTGTGTGACAAAAACTTAACTGTTACTACGGACCTCGAAGCACTGTTGTCTATATTAGAGGAGATAACGACAAAATGTCATCAAAGTAGACTAAAAAGGTGAACTACGTTTTAAATTTAAAATAGAACACTTAATAAGCAAGATGTGCTGTGTTGTTCATATGTAGCCCAGCAAAACCAATCTCAATAAACTGCGGAGCATCCGTCGTTGCACAAAATGACGCTAAAAGAATACGTTGAATTCAATCAGTGGAACTATACTTGATAACAACAGAAACCGGGGAAAAACTTAATAAATGTCGCAAGAAAAACTTAATAAATGTCGCAAGAAAATTTATCTGAGCAACCAATTAGACGATTAAGTGGAAGACCAGAAAACTGATACTGAAACCAAATTATTAATCAGGCAGCGAAAATAATTAAACTACAATCGTCAAACGTTTGCAGTAAGCATACATCGTCAATGAAAATTAAGGATGCAAGCATTAAAGTCCAGCAAAGTTTACACTCGATACATATTTGCAATAAATTTTAGGAACTCTACGGTTACACGATTTTACCGAAGTTGAATCGTAGATATGAGCCCCAGAGAATTGGCGCATATTTCTCAAAAAAATCATATAAGCAAAATCAGAAATTGAAAAAGACATCAATCGACTGATCTATGACAAAAAAGAGTACTTCTTCGAGCAACAGAAATCCGTTTTTTGAACATCTCAATCTTCGCAAGTTAGAAATTCCCTCCCCAAAAATATTGACAACAGAAACTTCTACGACACCACTTTGACGAACTATATTTATGTTAACCTCGCAGTGAAAAACTATTTATTGTTCTGACCCACTTTAGTTGGGGAGGAACTATATATTCAAATGGGTTTTTTTGTTCAGTCAATTTTGGCCGATCAATATAATCATCGTATAGAGTTTTGACTGGTAACATTAGAAAGCCCATCCAACGTGAAATATGGAACAAAAAAGAATTTCGCTTTTTACAGGGAGTTATAGATATTTTTAATTTTGCGAAGACTTGCACTTTGCCATTATTTTATCTTAATGCTCTCAAATTCTGGCGTAGTCTCAGTAAACACAAACCAAAACCCACTTCCGTTGAGATATCAATTAATGTCTGCAACAGTTTTATATTTCACTAAAAGATGCTTGGTTTTGATACTCACATTTTTCAAGAAAAAAATTTGGCTTTTGAGCATAATTGTACATTCTATAGGCTCATTTTGTTTCGTTGTCTAATTATTGCACTACTCGAGGGTCCAATTGAAGGAATACATAATTGCAAAGATTCACAGCATTGACGATTGACAGCAACTGATTATGCTAATTGTTTCTGTTGGCTAGTTTATGCTTTTAAGGACTGCGAAACAATTCTCTCGCAAAATTTAGTAGATTTTTTTAAAAATTTTTGCCTGTGATTGTCTTTCTTTTTGTTGTTGTAGCACAAAAATCTGATAATGATTGTTCTCAATTGCTTCTTCAGGAAGTAAAATTTAATCTTTTTAAGGGTTAAAGGGTATAGATAGCTCAAAAATAGGAAGTGTCAGCTACTTTTCTGGATTCAAACATTAGTTTCTCTGTGGGTTATATGCTCTGACTGATGGCTTTGACCATTTAAATTGGAAAATTTTAGATTATTCGATACTGTTCAAATTTTAGGTCTCTTTTGGCAGTTATTTCTACGTAGTCCTTTTATAAGGAAGAGGCGTTGATGCAAACGTGAGATAAAAATGATGATTTGCAGTTTTTACGGATCGTCTCTTATCATTTTAGTGCCCTCAACACCGTTGTGTCAAAGAGCTACCTGTAAAATTTTAGCTTCTGCCGTTATTCTGTAGTCCTGTGACTTAGTCTCATTAATAACAGGTGCCATAGGCTTCTTGAGGTGCTGCATGTTAATACGTCTCTTCTAGTTAAAAAATTTTGTCCGTTACCACTTCTGAAAACTTTGTATTTAAAAACATATTTGAACTTTTGAGCTTGGTTTTTTTTGGTTCTTTTTCGTTTGACTTGTAGATTAATCTCTTTAAATACAGGTCAAAACCCGTTTCCAGTGGGATATAATTTATTCTTTATAACAGGTTTTGTTTCAGCCATTTTTTCTCCGCCCTAATTCTACGAGTTTTCATATAAAGTTCTTGAACTTTTTTATATTGTATGTCTCATAGGATTTTACTTTTATTTTTAGATTATAACATTAATAAGAGATTCCCTTGACAAAAGAAAAAAATGGACAATTGAACATTTTTAATGTTACTAGTAACAAACTGAAGTTTTTAAAGGCTTTACTGCCACTTTTGCGCAAGCTTATTTGATTTTTGTGACTTTGCCGTTTTTGTTCTCCTTTTTGTAATCTTATTACAAAAACTGGATAATTCCAGGTCTCAATTGCAGTCTATGGAGACATAAAAAAATATTTAAATGACTTCAGGTAAAATATCAATTTTCATCAAGGATTTTCATCACTTTGAAATAAATTTTCAAAGGATTTTATCACTTTGAAATAGATTTTCTAAGACGGAATTAAACAGATTTTTCAACAGAGAATTATCGAGTTTTTAGTATTTGCTAATATTCGTCGAATGTTCTTTGGTTCAATTTTACTGTAGTTTTTGTCTCAATTTTCTTCAATTTTGCTTTGAAAATTGTTACAGTAGTGCTATTGATTTAACCTTAAACAAAGAAGAGGAAAGCTAAATTGTTCAAATAGAGTTCTTCGGCTAAAAGTTAAGCTGAATTTTTTAAAATGCAGACTTTTTTGTCAAAAATGGGACCAAAAATCATTGTATCTAAAATTGCTGGAAGTAGTAGAAACTGAGAGTATATTATTCATAAACCTAAAAACCGACGTACTTCTGATCCCCTGATTTAGAGAGCCTTCTGGAATTGTATTTTAAAGCCAGTTTATCGCAAAGTTAAACTCGAAAAATTTTGTAAACCTTTTTTGCAAAAATTTTTTTGCAACCCTGGGGACTGTTAAGTGTTATCGTGAACCTGCAGCAATATCAGAGCTAATTTTGATCTTACCGTGGATCCTCGCAGTAAAAAATCTAGATTCTATTAGGGCGGTGCTTTTTTAAAAGAAAAAAAACATTTCCGATTTTTTATTTTTTTGTTAATTACTGGTAAAAATTTCAAATCAGGGCTCACTGACATATACTAATTATAAATACAGCAAACATATTTTATGATTTCAGAGTTAAGATAATGGTTTTTAAGGCTTTGTCCATTTGTTTTCGTAAAATTTTATTGACTTCATAAAATTTGCTTTCATTTTTTATAATTTTTGTAGTCGACTGACTTACTCTCCCAAATCAGAGATCCGATCTGCCTGCTAAGGAGCTATAAGTGAGCCTACACAATGCTTTCAGTAGTCCTCTAAGCTCTCTTTTGAGTTTGAATATTTTTGTTTTTAGAAAATGTCGATGAATTTTTGAACGTTGCCAATGTATTATCTTTTTCCTCTCAACTTCTGGTGTAGTCTCACCTGCTTGTGCAGTAAACACTAGCCAAAACCGCGATTTCCTTGAGTCAAATAAAGTTTTTAATGTACATTTTAAAGGTTCAATTTGTTTCCATGTTGAATTATAACATTACTGGCAGGTCCACTTCAGAGATTACATGGTTGGAAAGATTCGCTGTTCAAGAATTTCACTGCCTGTATTTGTTTTCATTTTGTATTATTTTGACTTAGTCTCTATAACACCAGGTGCGACTGGCTTCTTGAGGAGCTTCACGTTAATACATCTTATTTACTAAAAATATTATGTCTGTCATGGCTTCTGAAAGGGTCTGTTTTCAGAAATAAGTTTGAATTTTTTAGCTTGGCCATTTTTTAAAATCTTTTATTATTGCTTGGTCTTCTTAAGATAGGTCAAAACCCGTTTCCAATCAGCCACAATTTAATTTTTATAAAGGTTTTAGCTTCAGCCAGAGAACCTCTTACATGATGCAATAACTCGAACGAACAGATACTATCAGACTTTGAGGACCTGTGTATCGTGCTCGGGAAAAACCAAATTTCTTTCTAACCATGTACAGATCGGTTCTCAATAATCCAGCAATAAAAGTGCTCTATTTAAATTCCAATGCTAAAAACCTTAAACATTTACCAATTAACAGTTTTAGAAATTAACTGAAGCTAACTGAAAAAAAAACAACAATGTAGAATTTGCAAGTGAAACGTGTCAGCTTTAGTTCTGGATTCAAATAGTAATTTCTGTTCGATACTGGTCAAACTTTGGGTTGCTTTTGGTAGATGTTCCTCTGTCGTCTTTTTTTGAGGAAGACCCTTTGATGCTAACGTGAGATAAAAATGATGATTTACAGTTTTTGCGGATAGCGTCCTATAATTATAATGCCCTCAACGCTGCTGATTTGTAAAATTTTGGCTTCTGTCTGTGTTTGTTGTTATTTTGTAGTAAGTCTCTTGAATAACAGGTGCAATTGGCTTCTCGAGGTGCTGCATGTTAACACATCTTTTTCAGTTGAAATAGTAGAAACAGTTAAGTAGTAGAAACTGAGAGTATATTATTCATAAACCTAAAAACCGACGTACTTCTGATCCCCTGATTTAGAGAGCCTTCTGGAATTGTATTTTAAAGCCAGTTTATCGCAAAGTTAAACTCGAAAAATTTTGTAAACCTTTTTTGCAAAATTTTTTTTTGCCACCCTGGGGACTGTTAAGTGTTATCGTGAACCTGCAGCAATATCAGAGCTAATTTTGATCTTACCGTGGATCCTCGCAGTAAAAAATCTAGACTCTATTAGGGCGGTGCTTTTTTTAAAAGAAAAAAAACATTTCCGATTTTTTATTTTTTTGTTAATTACTGGTAAAAATTTCAAATCAGGGCTCACTGACATATACTAATTATAAATACAGCAAACATATTTTATGATTTCAGAGTTAAGATAATGGTTTTTAAGGCTTTGTCCAATTGTTTTCGTAAAATTTTATTGACTTCATAAAATTTGCTTTCATTTTTTATAATTTTTGTAGTCGACTGACTTACTCTCCCAAATCAGAGATCCGATCTGCCTGCTAAGGAGCTATAAGTGAGCCTACACAAGGCTTTCAGTAGTCCTCTAAGCTCTCTTTTGAGTTTGAATATTTCTGTTTTTAGAAAATGTCGATGAATTTTTGAACGTTGCCAATGTATTATCTTTTTCCTCTCAACTTCTGGTGTAGTCTCACCTTCGTGTGCAGTAAACACTAGCCAAAACCGCAATTTCCTTGAGTCAAATAAAGTTTTTAATGTACATTTTAAAGGTTCAATTTGTTTCCATGTTGAATTATAACATTACTGGCAGGTCCACTTCAGAGATTACATGATTGGAAAGATTCGCTGTTCGAAAATTTCACTGCCTGTATTTGTTTTCATTTTGTATTATTTTGACTTAGTCTCTATAACACCAGGTGCGACTGGCTTCTTGAGGAGCTTCACGTTAATACATCTTATTTACTAAAAATATTATGTCTGTCATGGCTTCTGAAAGGGTCTGTTTTCAGAAATAAGTTTGAATTTTTTAGCTTGGCCATTTTTTAAAATCTTTTATTATTGCTTGGTCTTCTTAAGATAGGTCAAAACCCGTTTCCAATCAGCCACAATTTAATTTTTATAAAGGTTTTAGCTTCAGCCAGAGAACCTCTTACATGATGCAATAACTCGAACGAACAGATACTATCAGACTTTGAGGACCTGTGTATCGTGCTCGGGAAAAACCAAATTTCTTTCTAACCATGTACAGATCGGTTCTCAATAATCCAGCAATAAAAGTGCTCTATTTAAATTCCAATGCTAAAAACCTTAAACATTTACCAATTAACAGTTTTAGAAATTAACTGAAGCTAACTGAAAAAAAAACAACAATGTAGAATTTGCAAGTGAAACGTGTCAGCTTTAGTTCTGGATTCAAATAGTAATTTCTGTTCGATACTGGTCAAACTTTGGGTTGCTTTTGGTAGATGTTCCTCTGTCGTCTTTTTTTGAGGAAGACCCTTTGATGCTAACGTGAGATAAAAATGATGATTTACAGTTTTTGCGGATAGCGTCCTATAATTATAATGCCCTCAACGCTGCTGATTTGTAAAATTTTGGCTTCTGTCTGTGTTTGTTGTTATTTTGTAGTAAGTCTCTTGAATAACAGGTGCAATTGGCTTCTCGAGGTGCTGCATGTTAACACATCTTTTTCAGTTGAAATAGTAGAAACAGTTAAGTAGTAGAAACTGAGAGTATATTATTCATAAACCTAAAAACCGACGTACTTCTGATCCCCTGATTTAGAGAGCCTTCTGGAATTGTATTTTAAAGCCAGTTTATCGCAAAGTTAAACTCGAAAAATTTTGTAAACCTTTTTTGCAAAATTTTTTTTGCCACCCTGGGGACTGTTAAGTGTTATCGTGAACCTGCAGCAATATCAGAGCTAATTTTGATCTTACCGTGGATCCTCGCAGTAAAAAATCTAGACTCTATTAGGGCGGTGCTTTTTTTAAAAGAAAAAAAACATTTCCGATTTTTTATTTTTTTGTTAATTACTGGTAAAAATTTCAAATCAGGGCTCACTGACATATACTAATTATAAATACAGCAAACATATTTTATGATTTCAGAGTTAAGATAATGGTTTTTAAGGCTTTGTCCAATTGTTTTCGTAAAATTTTATTGACTTCATAAAATTTGCTTTCATTTATTATAATTTTTGTAGTCGACTGACTTACTCTCCCAAATCAGAGATCCGATCTGCCTGCTAAGGAGCTATAAGTGAGCCTACACAATGCTTTCAGTAGTCCTCTAAGCTCTCTTTTGAGTTTGAATATTTCTGTTTTTAGAAAATGTCGATGAATTTCTGAACGTTGCCAATGTATTATCTTTTTCCTCTCAACTTCTGGTGTAGTCTCACCTTCGTGTGCAGTAAACACTAGCCAAAACCGCAATTTCCTTGAGTCAAATAAAGTTTTTAATGTACATTTTAAAGGTTCAATTTGTTTCCATGTTGAATTATAACATTACTGGCAGGTCCACTTCAGAGATTACATGGTTGGAAAGATTCGCTGTTCGAAAATTTCACTGCCTGTATTTGTTTTCATTTTGTATTATTTTGACTTAGTCTCTATAACACCAGGTGCGACTGGCTTCTTGAGGAGCTTCACGTTAATACATCTTATTTACTAAAAATATTATGTCTGTCATGGCTTCTGAAAGGGTCTGTTTTCAGAAATAAGTTTGAATTTTTTAGCTTGGCCATTTTTTAAAATCTTTTATTATTGCTTGGTCTTCTTAAGATAGGTCAAAACCCGTTTCCAATCAGCCACAATTTAATTTTTATAAAGGTTTTAGCTTCAGCCAGAGAATCTCTTACATGATGCAATAACTCGAACGAACAGATACTATCAGACTTTGAGGACCTGTGTATCGTGCTCGGGAAAAACCAAATTTCTTTCTAAGCATGTACAGATCGGTTCTCAATAATCCAGCAATAAAAGTGCTCTATTTAAATTCCAATGCTAAAAACCTTAAACAGTTACCAATTAACAGTTTTAGAAATTAACTGAAGCTAACTGAAAAAAAACAGCAATGTAGAAATTGCAAGTGAAACGTGTCAGCTTTAGTTCTGGATTCAAATAGTAATTTCTGTTCGATACTGGTCAAACTTTGGGTTCCTTTTGGTAGATATTCCTCTGTAGTCTTTTTTTGAGGAAGACCCTTTGATGCTAACGTGAGATAAAAATGATGATTTACAGTTTTTGCAGATAGCGTCCTATAATAATAATGCCCTCAACGCTGCTGATTTGTAAAATTTTGGCTTCTGTCTGTATTTGTTGTTATTTTGTAGTGAGTCTCTTGAATAACAGGTGCAATTGGCTTCTCGAGGTGCTGCATGTTAACACATCTTTTTCAGTTGAAATATTATGTCTGTTATGACTTAGGAATAATTTCTTTTTAAAAACATGTTTGGATTTTTGAGCGTGGCCATTTTTCAAAAAACATTTTTTGGTTGCTTGGTCTTTTTTAAGACAGGCCAAAACCCGTTTCCAGTTAGCCATAGTTTTATTTACCAAACGGTTTATGTTTCAGCCAAAGAACCTCTTACATAATGCAAGTAATCGAACGAACAGATACTATTAGACTTTGGGGACCTATCTATCGTGATCAGGAAAAACCAAAAATCTTTCTAAGCATGTACAGTTCGGTTCTCATAAATCCTGCAATAAAAGTGCTCTATTTAAATTCCAATGCTAAAAACCTTAAACAGTTGCCAATTAACAGTTTTAGAAACTAACTGAAACTAACTGAAAAAAAAACAACAATGTAGAAATTGCAAGTGAAACGTGCCAGCTATAGTTCTGGATTCAAATAGTAATTTCTGTTCGATACTGGTCAAACTTTGGGTTCCTTTTGGTTGATATTCCTCTGTAGTCTTTCTTTGAGGAAGACCCGTTGATGCTAACGTGAGATAAAAATGATGATTTACAGTTTTTGCAGATAGCGTCCTATAATTAGAACGTCCTCAAAACTGCTGTTTTGCAAAATTTTGGCTTCTGTCTGTATTTGTGGTTATTTTGTAGTCTGGTGACTAAGTCTCTTGAATAACAGGTGCAATTGGCTTCTCGAGGTTCTGCATGTTAATACATCTTTTTCAGTTGAAATATTATGTCTGTTATGACTTCGGAAAAATTTCTTTTTAAAAACATGTTTGGATTTTTGAGCGTGGCCATTTTTCAAAATCATTTTTTGGTTGTTTTGTCTTTTTTAAGACAGGCCAAAACCCGTTTCCAGCCATCGTTTAATTTACCAAACGGTTTTTGTTTCAGCCAAAGAACCTCTTACATAATGCAAGTAATCGAACGAACAGATACTATTAGACTTTGGGGACCTATCTATCGTGATCAGGAAAACGAAATTTGTTTCTAAGCATGCACAGATCGCTCCTCATAAATTCTACAATAAAAGGGATCATATGAAATTCCACTGCTGAAAACCTTAAACCATTACCTATTAACAAATTTAGAACACACCGTTTAACAATAACAACCAGACTAGATCAGGTTAGATAACTTAAAGGATGTGCTGTATAAAGAGATATGCTGTAATAATAACATCACTCTGATGATCATAGGCCTATAGGAATCGTTGGACTATTGATTCAGACCATTAATCTGGGGTAAGAGAAAGTGTTAATCAGAGATGATGAAAAAAATAATACAATAACAAATATATTCTGAACAAAGCGCCAGAAAACGAGGCAACTCAAATGTTATTCGATCAAATCAAGCCTCCTCTTGTATCTCCATTCATCCCGAGAGTAAAAATATGAAGATAGTACGACGAAAAAAAAACCCTGTGCAGAGAGGTAAAAAAAAGCAAAGAATTTATCAATTGCTGTCAGAAGGAGCAGCAGTGTCAAAACAATTAGACACTGTTCTCAGGAAAGAGGACATAGATTTATTGAGGACAAAAAGTAGAAACAAGAGACGAAGTAAGATATTGATAAGTGGTATAAGATTTCATGAAAAAAAAGATTTGGCGAAAGAAGTAGAAGCAAACGCGAGTGATAACTTTAATAAAATTATTGCGGATAAACTTTGTTTTGAAAGAAGGACTAAACAACAACTGACAAAGAACATGCGAAGCCAAATCTGGCCGAGTTTTCAAGGACTCGAGTGCACAAGAAAATAGCAGCAAAAGCACGCAACGATAGGACAGGCGATGAACAAGCCTCGTGCACATCAAATATGTACGCCAATATTTTAAACAATGAGAAAAAGATGAAAAGAATACTAGAGAAAAAATTCGCTATTAGGTTAGGGGAACCCATTCAAACTCAGAATTAACGAAACTACAGAAGATTCTTGAACATTGATTGAACAGCCCGTCGATGAAAAATCGCCTAAATAATACCCAGCACCTTCCTCAGTTCAACTGAATGAATCATACAAGGAATCACACTTTTTGAAGATGAGAACAACGATAACGACTTATACGACACGGAAAAACTACTTAGCCCCATTCAGTTTCAGAGAGTTCATAAACTTCACAAAATATTACTAAATTGAAAATTGCTCAATATATCAGCCTGGAGAAAAAGTGATAAACAAACTAATTTTCGATAGCATTATAAATTCACTAGACTACTAAATTCGCATAATCTGTTGTATTGTAAATATAAACTTAAAAAATAAGCTACGACATATTTTCATATTGATAATATTTAACAAATCAGTAAATTTTATCATTACGAGGTCGAAAGTAAAAGTTAGGACGCCAGTTGAGGTACACATATAAATAGAAAAGGAATAAGGGATTCTTTACAGTTGATATATAATCAGATTGGAACTAAGTTTTATGCACTCATGCTGTTATATATATATATATATATATATATATATATATGTGTGTATATATATATATATATATATATATATATATATATATATATATATATATATATATATATATATATATGTATGTATGTATTTATATATAGACCTAAATGAAAAAAAAAGTCCAAATGGCGATTAGTTTGAGAAGTTATATTAACTGAGGAGTTTGCAGTTTTGCAATTACACATTCCATTTTTCACAAGAACAACGAATTCTCTGTATTGGGTCTCAAAGAGCGATAAATAGAATTGGCGCAAAAAGTTTCAGTCTAATTACATGTTCAATGTTGTGGAAATGGGTGATATTCATCCGTGAAAATTTCTGACAACCCAAAAACATTTTCCGCAATTTGAGTGAGATATTTTCACGTTTTGAGTACCTATACTTAATCATTAAAAATGGAATATGAAACGTGAAAACTGGGGACAGTGTTTTTTCAATTTCACAATAAGCAAAATCTCTTGAAATTTGCTTTTTTGAGCATTGGCACCGTAATGTAACCGATTCTGCTTGTTTTGCTGATGCTACTTTCTTGTACTTAAAAAAGGCTAATAAAAACCTTGAAAACACTTCAAGATTATTGAAATAATTTTCATTAAAAAGCTAATGAATGTCTTAATTGTTTTCGTACTAAAAACATGAAGTCCGTGATAAAAATTTCAGCTGGGTAATCACATTATCTCAGTATTTCATCTCATCCAATCTCATCCAATCTATTTCTTATGCTTTATTTGAGCGCATTTAGTCGAAGGCTTGATGACGATCCCTGACAGCTGAAAACTGCATTTCTGATGAAATTCCCGCTCAAAATTTGGTTCGTTTTTTTGTATTTTGCTCAGAGTACTTTGACATTATACACTCTAAAACGTTGCAGGTAACTTGATTATAAATTGCAGGTAAATTTACTTAAAAACTTGCAAGTAAATTGTTCTTTAATGCAACTTATCTGCAAGCAATCTTAAATACCTGCATTTCTAGGTAAATTTGCCTGCAATGTACCTAGAAATTGCAGCGTTACCATCCTAGAATTTTACCTGCAAAAAAAAATTCTAGGTAGTTCTACCTGCAGACTGCATGTAAAAAATTGCGGGTAGAATTACCTAGATTTCATTTTGCATGTAATTCTCTAGGTGTAAATACCTGCAAATTCTAAGTAAGTTTTAGGCAAATTTACCTAGAGTTTTACCTGGAAAAAAATCTAGGTAATTCTACCCGCAAATTGCATAAACGGTTTGCAGGTAAAATTACCTAGGATTTTTTTGCAGGTAAAACTCTGAGTAAATTTGCATAAAACTTACTTAGAATTTGCAGGTATTTACATCTAAAAAAATACCTGCAAAGTGAAATCTAGGTAATTCTACCCGCAAATTGCATAAACGGTTTGCAGGTAAAATTACCTAGAATTTTTTTGCAGGTAAAACTCTGGGTAAATTTGTATAAAACTTACTTAGAATTTGCAGGTATTTACATCTAAAAAAATACCTGCAAAGTGAAATCTAGGTAATTCTACCTGCAATTTTTTACATGCAGTCTGCAGGTAGAACTACCTAGAATTTTTTTCGCAGGTAAAATTTTAAGAGGGTAACACTGCAATTTCTAGGTACATTGCATGCAAATTTACCTAGAAATGCAGGTACTTAAGATTGCTTGCAGATAAGTTGCATTAAAGAACAATTTACTTGCAAGTTTTAAATAAATTTACCTGCAATTTATAATCAAGTTACCTGCAACGTTTTAGAGTGTATAATGTCAAAGTACTCTGAGCAAAATACAAAAAACGAACCAAATTTTGAGCGGGAATTTCATCAGAAATGCAGTTTTCAGCTGTCAGGGATTGTCATCAAGCCTTCGACTAAATGCTTTCCCGCCCTTTATTATCTGAATAGTCAGTTTCAGCCATGTAAACACAAAATGAAAAGTCAAGAGGAGCACTCCAAAAACTAGTTACCGACAGCAAGGATTATAGATGATAGGGCATAATAATTTCTGCAGAAATTTTCCAGTTTTCTGCTCGGACTGACTTTGTTTCCTTCTAATCTTCCATTGAGGAATATTATCTAAACTTTAATAAGATTTTTTAAATGTTTTTTTTTCACGTATAGCTACATACTTAATATAACTTTGTTATTTGAGTTTGCAGGTAAATTCTTGGTAACGTATTCTAGGTAAATTGCACGCATCATTTTTTGCAGGTGATTTTGCAGGTAATGTTACCTGCAATTTTGCTTACCTTCAAACGCTGCAGGTAAATTTACCTAGACATTTTTAGTGTGTATGCGGAAAATTGTTTTTGAACAAAAAACGACAACTTTCTTTAATTTGCATTTTGACCTTTCTAGAGCGCATAGCAGAATAATGAGGTAAAAAAGCTGTGAAAACTCACGCTTGGTGATGTTCGACGATGGCAGGAGCAGATGCCTTCTTATTATGATTGTTGACACTTCTCTCCACGGAGAGGGAGGGTGGGGGTGGTCCTGTGCCTGTCTTAAGGGAATCTGCCTCCAGTTTGAGTCTCTTCCGCTCTTTAGCCCGGAATTGCAGCAGAACCTGTAGCGCATACAAAAAAAAACTATCGCCAAGAAGTGCACGTGGTGATCTGCATTGATTAATCTGTCGTACACAACAGCTATTCGATCGTAAAAGCGATTTTTTGTAAATTCCCCAATTGATTCCTTCGCAGAAAAAAAATCACATTCACTTGTTTTTCAGAAAATCCATGCCCTTGAGTCATGTTTTTGCTCTCAAAAAGGGGAGTTTTTGAAAAACCATTGTTCCTTGTATAAAAAGCAGTTAGATATGTATACGGTAGAAATGCCGGATTTAAAAATAAATCACAACACAAAAGAACTGACAAACCTAACGAACGTATAAAATGGTTTCACAGAATGACTCGGTGTCCACACTGCGTTTTCGCAAAACTTAAATAAATTTTGAGTTCTGCCTGCATTCGTTGCAATTTTTGCGCAGTTCTATGACAACCTCAATAATCAAAAATCCTCTTAGTTGCCTGAAGTGTTTGAAATAAACCCATCCGATGCATTGATTTGGTACCTAATTGCTTCTATGAAATCGAGATCAACGTTTAAAAAATTAAGATAACTTTTTAACTTTGACCCATTTTGATAGGTCATGTTTTTCAAGGCTTCGACACTGCTTTTCCGCAACAGTCGAATGAATTTTTGAGTTCATCCTGCATTAGTTGCATTTTTAGTTTATCTTGCATTAGTAGCATTTTTTGCAGTTCTGTGACTTAACCTCAATAATCAAAAATGCTGTTGGTTTCCTGAAGTGTTTGATATAAACCAATCCAACGCATTGGTTTGGTACCTAATTTTTTCTATGAAATTGCGATCAACTTATGAAAAATAAAAGAGCTTTTTAACTTTAACCCATTTTAATAGCTCATGTTTTCCAAGGCTTCGACACTGCGTTTTCTTAATAGCCGAATGAATTTTTGTGTTCTTCCTGCATTAGTTGCGAAATTTGCAGTGCTAGGATTTAACCGCAATAATCAATAGTCCATTTGGTTTCCTAAATTGAGTAAGGTGAACCAATCCAAAGCTTTGAACTGTTACCTAATGTCTGTTATGAAATTGAGAAACAAGCACGAAAATGCAGCAAATTTTGAACTTTGACTCATTTTTGTCAATTTATGGCACGATATCACTAACGACAGCTGCTATCATCTCTCTAGTGAAGAAAAAGTGTTTTTATATATAAACTACTGGTTTTATGACTCAGATCTTACGAGCCTCCAATAAAACTGTGCTTTCTGTTGTTTATTCCTCATAATTTGGTTGATTTTTTAAGTCTTGTCACAAAAATCAATTTTCCATTGTCATTGAAGAGAAACCCAATGGTCCATATATAAAGATTTTAGTCGACAGCGTATTGTTTGGTGACTATTTTCGTTGAAACTTTTTCATTTTGCTCCAGTTTGTAAGCTTTTCTATAGTCATCAGAAATTTTCTGATCAATGGCGCTTCACAGTAGTTTTCTATTGATTCATCAACGAACATGGTTGACGCCACCATTTGAAATCTGATCATTTTCCATTTTAATTTCTTAAATTCGCCCCCTTTTTGTTCATCTTGTTAACTTGTATTTTAGTCTCATCAATGACGATTGCCATCCACTTTCCAGTAAAAAAATGAATCTGAATTTCACTGCTTAAATTATTATTAAGCGATGTTTTATGACAATATCCGTTTTTATAAAAATTATATGACTAGTCAAACTTTGTGATCATTTTTGTTTTATTTTCACTTAGTCCCTTTGACAGATGAATTTAATTTTCAAATAAGAATCACATCAAAATTTGTTATCTATCAGTTACGTATTAACTGCAATGAGATAAAGGTTGAATGAACTAACAATAACAAATAGTGTTCAGTTTGCTTCAATATACTGTTTTCCTAAATGCTTTGTAAAGGTTCTGTATTTGTTGTTACTTTTTAGTCGTTTGATTTAGTCTCAATGAAGAAAGGTCCGGTGAAATGTGAATCTATGCAGAGTTTTCTTAGTTAAAAGCTAAGCGTTGTTATGCCTTTTAAAAATATTTGTCTTCAAGATTTTAATGGACTTTTCTTTTTTTAGTCGAATTGTTATGCCCGTTAAGGGCAGGCCCCTCTGCATATTTTGATTTTTTACCAAGCTTTTCAGAAATATATATTTAGTTTTTGCTGTAATTAGTTTTTTGTTTTGTTTATTTTGCAGTTTGTTTGTCTAGTTTGTGTTGTGTAGTTTTTTAATGGCAGGTCTCATCGGCTCTCTAAGGTTACATGTTATTTTTTGAATTCATTTATTAGTTTGGGTTGTTTAACATTTGTTTACTCAAATACCGCTTATTTTCTCGAACTTTCCAGCTCTTCATTTTGTGGACAAGTAATAGTATACTGATGTTATCCGTCTCTGCAGAGACCTCTTTTAGGCGCAAAGGTATAGGTTGTTTAACTCGCGGATAAACTTTGACATTAAAGGAGAACTTCACAATAGTTATAGATGAGCGCCGGTTTTAATACATTCGATCTTTAATGTGTTTTATTCGATCTAACGCATGTGTTTTAGAGCTATGTCTGCTTTGCTTTCATCATTTAAAAAATTTGTTTCAGAGTTTAGTGTAAAGTCCTCGATGAACCAGAGTGTTTAATCAAAAAAAAACAATATGGGTGTCACCTTGAGGTACACGATGACCATTGTGACGCAATTGACAACGTTCAGGATGATCTTGGTCGAGTACCAGTAGATGTCGCCCCCCATCTTTGCGAGAGGACCCGCGTAGCAGTACAGCCCTGGAGACACACAGCTCACTGTGCCAAACAAGAATGCTCCCATAATCAGAAACCTCACCGCAGTTCTGAAATAGATTGAAATTTTCAGGTTTACAAGAGTGTACTGAATGAAAAGTGAACGTAAGATACCCGGCACAGGATTGAAAGTGGAAATACAAATGAAATATGAAAATTTTCTGCTAAATTTCTTAAAGAAATGATAAAGTAATTGAATAAAATTTCAATTAATCTTGAAATCAAGATTTTCTTGCGTATTTAATCTGAAGAATTTCTCCTCGATTTGTCCTCAATAACCGATGAAAATCAGAAAATCCTTTGTAATATGCCAGAAAGAAATCACAAAAGTTGCATAAAGTAATTCATAAAATTTTAGAATAGAGTGCTTTCAAAGGACAGCTATCACAAAATCTGCCAATTCACTCACTACTTTTAGGTCAACTCCTTTAATTTAAATGCAATGGCCAAGTTAAATTTTTTTTACAAAGAACTAATTACCTTTTGTCTAATTCAAAAGGAGTCGAGGGACGCAACTAAAAGTTTAGCGGCTGATTTGTAAAACCTTTATGAAGTTGAATTAAAATTTTATTTCATAAGTTGACCAGAACGTTGTCTTCACTGCTTGTGTAATTAATTACCCGGTTATCATAAATGAGATAAGCTCAAGGTCTATTGTAAAAATCTATCAATGACCTCTCATCTGATGAAGGGCGCCAGTGAACATGACAGACGTACCAAAATATAGAAATTTTATTTCTGGCCAATCACAATTGAGAAAATGGGAATATTGTTTTCTGATTGGCTGATTGCTCAAGAAATTCTCAATGTTTTAAAATAGGATATGAATGTTAAAGTAAAATTGCTCAGAAATCGCGATAAGCCGCAAGAGAAAAACTATAAAATTTTTCGGGGGGGGGGGAGGGGGGACTCGTCTCACGTTCGGTTGTGATAGATTCATATCAAGTCCCACCGGCCGCTGAGGCAAGGCCATGGACCACGAGGCATGGTCAGATGCGGCAAAAAATATAATCTAGAATTAGGTTATGTCCAATTTAGGAAAATTGAAGGCAAAAAGGTACAGTGGTATAAAACTTCTCAACCATCCACATTCCTTGAAAATTTTACATTTTGGTACGTGTATTTGTTCAGACGTCACCCTGATAAAAATTATTTTCTTCAATACCGTAGGGAAGAAAATGAATATTATGAACAAGCTTTTATGATAACTGCGTTTGTTTCAGCTAATGAGTGTTAGTTTTTAATAAACCATGCTCCAATTTGTTTTAAAAAAGATGTTTTTTATTATCTCTTAGCATAGAAAATGTTTGCTTCATTACTGCTGCATGCTTCGTAACAGTATGTAACCAATTTGCGATCACTTTTTAAAATTGCTGCTCAAACCTATTTAAATGTATATTTTTACTTTCTACTGCAAATTACAATGTACCATTTCTGACAAGATTTTTATAGAATACTGCCGCACACTTTCGAGCAGTTTTTTTTCACGAATTCAGATTTTGAGCTCTTTTTAAAGCCAGTAACTTTGTTCAATATTAGCAGTACTTTACAAACAAGATTCAAAAGTTATAAAAGTTTTTAGCGAAAATTGAGAAAGTCTACTCTATCAAAAAAGCTGAAAAAAACTCTGTTAGGAGCCATCTGCAGCAAGAAATTTTTAAAAAAATTCATTCCAACCAGCTGTACAAAACTATCAATCAGTTATTTATTCAATATTTCAATGTATGTTGCAGTTCTTGGCATTTTGTTAATCGAAAGCTGAGGTACAACAACATTAACTAACATTTAATTCTTCTGTTTTTTGCCAAATGGAACAGTTCTCAATGGCAAACAGATTGAATAACCGGCTAAAATTTAAAACTTGATAGACTTAAGGTACCCTAGTCCAGATCAGATGTTTATTTTGCAATATCTTTCAATATTCTTGCAAAAAATATTCTTATACAGAATCTTGCAACAAGATGACTATCTTGCAAGACCTTATCTTACACGATAAATAGTTATTTCAAAAGAATCTACACGTTCTTTTCGGTCCGGATCTACTCTAATTGATTGTTACAGGGGCATTATATTTCGTTTTGCCGTAATTGTTCGAGATATATTTGCGTGTGTTATAATATAAAAAATGAACCAGAATAACATTAGATAAATGTTTTCTAATAATGAACAACCTAAGTTGAAGCAGCTGAGCAAAAATTATACTATTCTATTGAGTGCTCCAAACGCAAATAGAAAAACTTTTGAACTCCCATAATCAGAAACCTCACCGCAGTTCTGAAATAGATTGAAATTTTCAGGTTTACAAGAGTGTACTGAATGAAAAGTGAAAGTAAGATACCCGGCACAGGATCGAAAGTGGAAATACAAATGAAATATGAAAACTTTCTGTTAAATTTCTTAAAGAAATGATAAAGTAATTGAATAAAATTTCAATTGATCTTGAAATCAAGATTTTATTGCGTATTTAATCTGAAGAATTTCTCCTCGATTTGTCCTCAATAACCGATGAAAATCAGAAAATCCTTTGTAATATGCCAGAAAGAAATCACAAAAGGTGCATAAAGTAATTCATAAAACTTTAAAATAGAGTGCTTTCAAAGGACAGCTATCACAAAATCTGCCAATTCTCTCACTACTTTTAGGTCAACTCCTTTAATTTAAATACAAGGGCCCAGTTAAATTTTTTTTTACAAAGAACTAATTACCTTTTGTCTAATTCAAAAGGAGTCGAGGGACGCAACTAAAAGTTTAGTGGCTGATTTGTAAAACCTTTATGAAGTTGAATTAAAATTTTATTTCATAAGTTGACCGGAACGTTGTCTTCACTGCTTGTGTAATTATTTACCCGGTTATCATAAATGAGATGAGCTCAAGGTCTATTGTAAAAATCTATCAATGACATCTCATCTGATGAAGGGCGCCAGTGAACATGACAGGCGTACCGAAATATAGAAATTTTATTTCTGGCCAATCACAATTGAGAAAATGGGAATATTGTTTTCTGATTGGCTGATTGCTCAAAAAATTCTCAATGTTTTAAAATAGGATTTGAATGTAAAAGTAAAATTGCTCAGAAATCGCGATAAGCCGCAAGAGAAAAACTATGTGATTTTTGGGGGAGGGGGACTCGTCTCACGTTCGGTTGTGATAGATTCATATCAAGTCCCACCGGCCGCTGAGGCAAGGCCATGGACCACGAGGCATGGTCATATGCGGCAAAAAATATAATCTAGAATTAGGTTATGTCCAATTTAGGAAAATTGAAGGCAAAAGGTACAGTGGTATAAAACTTCTCAACCATCCACATTCCTTGAAAAATTTACATTTTGGTACGTGTATTTGTTCAGACGTCACCCTGATAAAAATTATTTTCTTCAATACCGTAGGGAAGAAAATGATTATTATGAACAAGCTTTTATGATAACTGCGTTTGTTTCAGCTAATGAGTGTTAATTTTTAAAACAATGCTCCAATTTGTTTTAAAAAAAGATGTTTTTTATTATCTCTTAGCATAGAAAATGATTGCTTCATTGCTGCTGCATGCTTCGTAACAGTATGTAACCAATTTGCGATCACTTTTTAAAATTGCTGCTCAAACCTATTAAAATGTACATTTTTACTTTCTACTGCAAATTACAATGTACCATTTCTGACAAGATTTTTATAGAATACTGCCGCACACTTTCGAGCAGTTTTTTTCACGAATTCAGATTTTGAGCTCTTTTGAAAGCCAGTTACTTAGTTCAATATTAGTAGTAATTTACAAACAAGATTCAAAAGTTACAAAAGTTTTTAGCGAAAATTGAGAAAGTCTACTCTATCAAAAAAGCTGAAGAAAACTCTGTTAGGAACCATCTACAGCAAGAAATTTTTAAAAAAATAGTTTCAACCAGCTGTACAAAACTATCAATCAGTTATTTATTCAATATTTCAATGTATGTTGCAGTTCTTGGCATTTTGTTAATCAAAAGCTGAGGTACAACAACATTAACTAACATTTATTATTTCTTCTGTTTTTGCCAAAAGGAACATTTCTCAATGGCAAACAGATTGAATAATCGGCTAAAATTTAAAACTTGATAGACTTAAGGTACCCTAGTCCAGATCAGATGTTTATTTTGCAATATCTTTCAATATTCTTGCAAAAAATGTTCTTATACAGAATCTTGCAACACGATGACTATCTTGCAAGGTCTTATCTTACACGATAAATAGTTATTTCAAAAGAATCTACACGTTCTTTTCGGTCCGGATCTACTCTAATTGATTGTTACAGGGGCATTATATTTCGTTTTGCCGTAATTGTCCGAGATATATTTGCGTATGTTATAATATAAAAAATGAACCAGAATAACATTAGATAAATGTGTTCTAATAATGAACAACCTAAGTTGAAGCAGCTGAGCAAAAATTATACTGTTCTATTGAGTGCTCCAAACGCAAATAGAAAAACTTTTAAAAATTTGAATTCGTCCTTTAACTGTCTGGGATCACCACGTTTACATTTTTCAATCTAAACTTTTGAAGTTACGCCGATATATTTCTTTCAAAAAGATTGTTTTGTTCACAAGTATTATTTGTTATTATAATATGCTCACAAGTTTTCTCTTTTCACAATATATACGAACATACAAAAATTCTGAATGTTTTTATTTTAATCAGTAAATTTAAAGCCGATGCTGTATTGATTGTAAATTTTGGCGAAAAAAGTGATATCGCAGAACAGTGCATTCTTCTCATACTGGTTGTGTTTGGGCATATTTCAATTATTTGCATATTTACAAAACGAAGGGTTATAATGCAGGATTCTGGCAAGACAAGTGGTGATCAAGCAAGATCTTTTGGAAGAAAATCTTGCAAGACGGACGATATATCATCTTGCAAGATTTTTGCCAAATTCTTGCAAGATCTTGCAAGATAACCATTCGAAATCCATAACTTGGAGTATAACTTGGTTTCCCTGTCACATTTGTTCTCACTATATTACTTGTTGATTCATAAAAGCAAACATCCATTTGATCGTCAAATTTTATATAATTTCCAGGTCAAAATGGAGGCAGGTTTCAAGCAAACTGTTTCCAAAACCAGACATTCCTCACAACATTTCAGCGTGCATTTGATTCGAAATTTTAATGAAACAAATGAGGCGAATGAGGCATTTTAGTAATCCTCATTCGCTAATATTTTTGCCAATTAAAAATTTTCAGTTTCATTTATGGGTATAAATGAAGTTCAGATGAATTTTCATGAAAAGCTTAAAAAGATTGAATATTATTTTTTAGAGACTTTGAAATAATTGATTTATTTTTTGTGGAAGTATTTTTAAAGCGGAAAGAAAAAATATTTATTGGATCTGTGAAAAGTCACTCTTCAATTTGTGATCAAAATTTAACGATTGTAAAATAAAACAATGCTGTTTTGGAAAAAAAATGTTCCAAAGTATCTTAAACGTCAATTTATGTAGTATATGTATAATTTCATTTTTCTATAATCAAAATTTGTTTTTTGTTGCTAATTGTCAAAACAGGTAAATGATTCCCATGATTCGGTAAATATGAATTATAGTCTGCGCAAGAGGTCATTTTTCTGAACTGAAGTGTCGTATTTTTCCTCGATACACCAAATCTTATGAAATTTTACAATGCCGCTCTTCCCTCCTATAAAATATTGTTTTATCTCTTAAGATCTCACAATAATTGCTATCACAATATTCACTAAGATTATCGAAAACCCAAATTTTGATGATGATGATGATGATGATGATGATGATGATGATGATGATGATGATGATGATGATGATGATGATGATGATGATGATGATGATGATGATGATGATGATGATGATGATGATGATGATGATGATGATGATGATGATGATGATGATGATGATGATGATGATGATGATGATGATGATGATGATGATGATGATGATGATGATGATGATGATGATGATGATGATGATGATGATGATGATGATGATGATGATGATGATGATGATGATGATGATGATGATGATGATGATGATGATGATGATGATGATGATGATGATGATGATGATGATGATGATGATGATGATGATGATGATGATGATGATGATGATGATGATGATGATGATGATGATGATGATGATGATGATGATGATGATGATGATGATGATGATGATGATGATGATGATGATGATGATGATGATGATGATGATGATGATGATGATGATGATGATGATGATGGTGATGATGATGATGATGATGATGATGATGATGATGATGATGATGATGATGATGATGATGATGATGATGATGATGATGATGATGATGATGATGATGATGATGATGATGATGATGATGATGATGATGATGATGATGATGATGATGATGATGATGATGATGATGATGATGATGATGATGATGATGATGATGATGATGATGATGATGATGATGATGATGATGATGATGATGATGATGATGATGATGATGATGATGATGATGATGATGATGATGATGATGATGATGATGATGATGATGATGATGATGATGATGATGATGATGATGATGATGATGATGATGATGATGATGATGATGATGATGATGATGATGATGATGATGATGATGATGATGATCCAATTTTGAATAAGAGCTTTAGAACTTTGATTCACATTTTTTTCAAGATTCAGGATTTGAATCCGATCATCACTAGGGACTACTCTAATCTGAATATTATCTCTATTTTCAGTTATGTTGTTTGTATAAAACTGATGTAAAAGATACATTGTAAAGAGATATAACCTATTAGCTTATAGCACTTTTTATCCATCCCAGTTGTAAGATGAGTTCTCTCTATCCCACGGATCTAAGTCCACTAAACCCATTAAATTTTGACAGCCACAGTATCACTATACTGAATTACGCATCTGTTAGAAGAATAGACTTTATTGATTTTGGGATTTTGTATTCTTGCTCCAACATCGTAACATCGCACCAAAGTCCCCCCCCCCCCCCGCAACGCCACTTTACTTCATTCTGCTAATTTTCCCCGGTATTAAAAGAAAGACATGGAAAAGGGACGAGACCGAAAAATTTCATATTCATTTTGCTTTTTTATTTTGACCCAGCTTCCTACATTGGATTTTACGGATGTTCATTATTCCATAAGCAGTGTACTTAAATCAAACATTTTAATGTTTTCTGCAATATTTTGCCTGTAGTGACATTTTCTCAATTATTTTCCCTTAAAATTGACCTAGCTTCCTTCATTGAATTCAAGGCATTATACATTAGTTCATCAGGGGCATTCTATAATCAATTGTTTTTTTTGTTTTCGCGTTTAATTGTATTTGTCAATGATACGTTGGTACCGGTTTCAAAAACTAAAGAAGCTTCAAACAGTATTCAAATCCGGCCTTTGTGAACGAAATTACATCCGTTCATCACTTTTGTTGTATAAACAGGGCTTTCAATTAAAAAGGCGAGCATTCAGTCACTAACTTCCGCTTTCTGTCTTTTGATCAAAAATATCACAGACAAAAACATGAACTTAAACGAAGTATCTCTAGTTTAACTTAACTGTTCATACATAAGCGAAGACCTCAAAGTACATTAAGTCGTATCAAGAGTCTATTTCAACCTTGTTTATTTTTTGAAAGCTTATATCAGAACAAACTGAAATAGTCTTTGTTTAGTAATAATTCGAAAAAAGAAACACATAAATTGTAAAAGTTCAAAATTCACAACTTTGTCTTTTTTCTCTAACTATTATTTAAAAAGCTATAGCAGTTTTTTCTGATATAGGCTTTGTTGGAAGTACTTGAATCAGAAATACTAATTAATTGTTTTCAATATTTTCTTTCTAGTCATACACCGGAAAATAAATGGGTAAGTCACTCGGTTTTTTTCAGTTTTTTAACGTGAAAGAAAATGTTATAGAAACAAATTTTAATCAATATTTCTCATTCAATTATTTTCCCACTTCTACCAAGGCATCGCGGGTACCAAGTCAATTTGATAATAATAATAATAGTAATAATATAACCGATTAAATCAGAATGTCTAAAATTAGCATCTGGTTGAGGACAAAACCCATGCATTGATATTTCAATTTTGAACGGTGAATTGAAAATGTACAATAGACGCGTGTATTGGTATGCTATAGTTGTCTTGTGGGAATTCTTTACCTTGCGTCCAATTTCATAGGATCAGCAGACTATAAAAAAGACGTTAGTCCCGACCAGCCGCCTTTTGGTCGGGTACAATGCGGCAGTCTTTCCCTGACATCCAATACCCAGCCGCACGCACCCCCCCCCCTTCCCTCCTCCTCCTCCTCCTCCCCTTTGTTCTTTCAACCCAGATTTTTCTTTCATCAGCAAAATTCCTGCAAAAGCCCGTGTGTATGCTTTGAAGGCTTATTTTATCAAAGGGATATTGGATTGTTAAAAGGGATCTGTAGATGTCAGACGTTTTAACATCCTACAAGTCTGAATTAATTTCAGGCATCCTCTTCAAATGGAAAACAGGAAGGGCGACTGTAAGAGAGACAGATACGCTCAGTGTCACAGTTTACTCCGTCTTAAGGCCTATTGGTCACATAGCCTAAACATTTCATACGATATATATTGTTAAACATTGTTAAAAATTTCTATTGTTGTTAAAAATTTGTTGTTGTTAATTGTTAAAAAGTTCTATTTTTATTAGCCATTGAACTGACAAAAAACTCTTTACAAATTGCAGAGTTAAGGAAATGTGTTTCCAGTCAAAGTATGTCTGGAATGTGTTCGAATTTTTAACTGATTAGGAACTAATTTGGTTTCTGCTGTTTCATCATACGTAAGATATTGTCTGTTCATGGACGAGATATTGTCTGATCATATTGACTCATCTCATGCTGTACCATTCAAAGCGTCAACAATGGATCATTCCGATCATGTCAATTCCTATAGGAACCATCAAATGGGCAGACAAGTAAACATTTGTTCCAAGACGCCCAAAGTAAGAGAATAGCACAAAACAAACTATAATCTGTACTATGTGCCATCTAAATTACTTGAAGTTGACGGTCTGCATGAAAGGGCTCAGTGACGAGTTCCTCAATTCTTTCAAAAAACTGCTAAAATATTTTATAAATCCTGATTACCGAGATTGATCAATATAAACATCAGCTGTTCGAGAAATTTAAATTGGATTACAAATTATTCCGCAGAGAACCATCAAAAAATGACAAAACTAATATTTTTTCTGGTCTTGATGACTCGTTTGGTTAGTTATTTCAAAAGTGCAGCTTCATGGGAAGCACTTGATCTAAGCCGACAACTATGCGTAAAAATCAAATTTCGTAGCTTTTGTTATTGATACTTAAGACAACGTTGCGTGTTCCATGTTTCTCTGTTCTCTAATTCTGAGCAAACAGAACAAGTCAAATGGATCTGCTGATTTACTTAAAGCAAGATGGAGTTTTTTTTCAAACTTATTAACTACTGTCAGAGTATACACTCTAGTAAATGCATTGTGACCACAAGATGGAGCTTGAAATTATAGCTCTTAATAAGAGAGCATAGTAATATTCGCGTAATTTGGTCCAGCTGGTGCAGTGGAGAGCACAGGATTGCAATCAATTAAGAGGTTTTAGGGTAGCAGCTCGCAATGGTCCCTAACTTTAATCTCACTATAATGGTGCTGACATAGAATCAACATAACGAGCAAAGAGTTGCTCTAATAACTACAATTTCCGAACCAAATAAAGATGTAAGAAAACTCTTCCTGCGCAAAAATACGCGTTCGAAACTCGAAATCTATTGTGTGAAACTGAAAAAACTTTCAATAATTAAAATTTTTACAACCTGTTATCAGTGGTTATTAATTTTGAGCAAATTGCCAACAAAAATCAAAATGATATTTTTCATTTCACATCTGATTTGGTGTCAATTAATGTTTTCTACTAAAACTGATTTGGGAGCTGGCAGACGAACTATGCAAAGGTACTTAATATCGAAGGTTGAAAAAATAAATAGAGGTTAACAGGCTAACGACTAAGTAAGAAGAGGTCCGCATAATTTTTTAAATAAGTGAACTTGTCGTCTTTGATTATAACTGTGCGTGATGAAATTTTCTTCAGCTGAGTTATCGTTGGAAGAATCCGAAATAACCCTTTTGCCCTAATTATTTAAGAAAAAAATAAGTTGATTTACGATATTGTTTACCAATTTTCTGATACGCCAAACAGCGCTCTCACAGAATGTTCTCTTTGTTTGTCAACATTTTTCGTTTTTTTCCATTCAAATACACTTATCATAAATTGTAAACAAGGGTCTTTAGAAGTATGTATACATTTGAAATGAACCAATTGCATTTCAAGAGAGTCAAACTTGCCATTTTCGTCTGTTTGTTTTTACACTCCTTCAAAACTAAGCCATTCTTTTTGTTAATATTTTTTCAGCGTTTACAAAACTTCAAATCAAATTTACGGTCCTTAAAATTTTTGGTAAAAGAAATTAATTAAGAGATGGCGGGAAATATTATGAAAATACATAGAAAATAAAGTAAAAAGCACTCAATTAGATCTTCAGAGCAGATAAAAGGAATAATTTGCTTAATAAGGCATAAGGCGCCCAATTCACGAGAAATATATCATTATCTGGTCATAATGAGATTATGCAACTATTCATATGCTGCGATTGCTTGCAACAGAAACGTTGACGTTTTAACAGTTTTCAATTTCAACCGCATTGTTCCTATCATTTTTTGCAATCAGTCATTGCATGTTTTCAATACTGATATTCCCGGGCTGACCACCCTAAATGCATTTTAGATACCATATCAAAGTCATGTATGGTGCGTATGGTACCTTAGATACCATATCAATGACCATACAAAAAAACAAAACAAGGTCTCAGATGACGTATTTTGGATCGCATATTAGGCATAATGTGACAAAACTTGATTTTCTTTTGAATAAATGAAAAACTTTTTATGGGGACTTAGATTCCATATCCAAGACCAGAGAAATCTATGACCCATAAAAGACCATAAATATAAAACCATATATTCAGCATCAGTTTTTTTAACAAACAAAGCATCATGCGATAATTTGATGAGATTTCATCTGATGAGATATTATTTCAGATGAGACGTCGGGAGTGATCTGGTCTCTGGTCTTGCAATTAACAAAGTTATATTGTTCTCAACAAAGTCTCCACTTTGTCATTTAGTAAACCGGATATACACTTTCTCTCCACTTTTGAACCGCTTCTGACTCGTAGGAATCAATTCACAGTTTTCCATCTCGAAATAGAGTGGCGGTGGCTGTTTTCAACCAGGTTGATTGCAATGTAAGTTAGCACAGAGTATTGCAACTGTTCGTTCGCCAAAGCATCTTTTAAAGTTTTACGAACATTCTTTTTAATCAATTATGTGTTTGAACATAGTCGAGCTCCTGCAAGTTGAGTAGGCTGATCAAAAACTATTTCCTAACTCAAGTATCTGCTTGTTTCCAAAACGGATGTCATAATCCATTTCAAAATTGGCAGGACCCGACGAAAAGTTTGAATTTCAAAAAATATCAAATTCTTGCAATCAATGTAATATAATCAGCTTTCCAGTCAGGTAATAACAAATTTAGCAGCAGATGACAATTAATCTTCTTTATCCTTTGTAATTATAGGTGATAATCGAATTTTAAAATGCTCTCAGTGACAGAATGCCCACGAATTAGACCTTTTGTTCTTGATGGTTACCCGTACCATATCTACAGAGACGACCAGACCTGATTCAGAAAAAAACAGAGAAGGTCCCACGCCTGACTCAGAGTCTGATCAGGACAAATACAAGGCTGCTAAGAGAACACACCAGAGTCGATCTTTGAGCTTTCTATTCAAGACTTTCTGCCCAGAAAAATCTTTGGGTCTCTCTATCAAGAGAAAGTTCAAGTCTTGGGTCACTCTGTGAAGAGTAGACCCAAGACTTGGTGACCTCTTGGCAGACAAGACGCAATCACTTCGACAGAAAGGATCCAAGACTTGATTTTTTAAGGGTTAGAAAGTTGAATTTTTCTAGGTTCAGCGGCACTTTTAACATGGTTCGGTACGTGTAAACTTTGGTATGAGACTATAAAAATTATTACTCATTTTTTATAAGAAGAATTGTTTTGTCCAAAATTTTGTAACAGAAATTGGCAAGATTAAACTGAACACAGCCATCAATAGAAAAGTAGTTGTTCAATGTAAAACGTTTTTTCTTTAGTTTTCTATTAATTTTGGAAAGAATAAGGGCCAGTAAATGCAGGATAAGCGTTGAAATTGTGAAAAGGACCCGAGTAGAGAGACAAAGAAAACAAAAGCCTTCACAGTTTTGAACACAGTCTATTTCATTGATCGCAAATTAGTGAAACAGCTAAAACATTCATGATAATACCAATCTCTAACTGCTATGTCAGTTTCACCAATATTACTCTTTAAACTTTAAATGAATAGGGGTTACTGAATTTGCAACTTTTTTAAGGCGCAAATTTGGACCCATAATTGCCTTTGAAGCCCCTGGAAAATTCAATTTTTCAAAGTTAATTTTCACGTTCATATTGAGGCGAGAAATTCTTGAGCTTTGGGAGCATTTTTATCCGCATATTCACGTTTGAGGTCTGTTTATATAACCAAATATCACAACGTAAATTTTTGATAACCACAAAATCTAAAAAGTAAATAAGAAGCAGGCTGGTAATGAGCGTTTGCAAAAAATGTCCCGGCACCACTCATCCACAATTATGACTTCATTGTCTACCAAAAGGAGGAAGAGAAAGAAAACTCCTAAAATGACACACTGTTCGAAAGTAATTTGTAAATGATATATAAAAAATGTTTGAACGCAAGCCAATAAACCAAATAGAAAATTCTGCATTGTTGAACTGATGATTTTTGCCATTATTAAGACTACAAGACAAGACAAACAACGCTGAATTGTCAATAATGGAATTTTGATAGGAAACCATTCTGATCTGTAATCAGGATAGAAAAGAATATACAACAAATTGTCGAGATAATTATAAATTGGATTTTTAATAACCTCCTTGAAACCTAAATTAGCCTTGATTTTGCTGAGCGTTAATCAATAAAACGTAATTTTTCCATATATATCCGAAAAATATAATTTGGCAACAAAAATTTCAATATACATTATTAAACCAATTTTTTTGATAAAGATTGAACTAAGCTAGCGAAACATCTGCTAAAATTCTGTTTTAGAACATTCTTATACTAGACAAGAGAACAACTAGCACTCATTTGAGATTAATCAAAAAAGTTCCAGGAGATTTTAGGTCTCTACTTCCGGCAAGTTTGAACAAATTAGGCTAAGGGAAGCATACTTGGTGCAATTTTTAAAGAAAAAAGGCTGAATTCTGAAAAAAATTGCAATTTTTGAGCTAAAATGGTCGAATCAAACAATTCAGCAACCCTCATCTGTGTTTATAGGCACAACTATTAACACTAATTCTCACAAATTTAACAAAACTTAGCAAAATTGAATCAAATCTTTTTAATTTTATTTTCTACCCTGTACAGGCTCTCTATTGATACCACCCACATCTCTCTCATCAAAACTTCCAGATATTTAAGTTCAAAAACGGGAAAATATTAAATTTGCAGCCCTAGCATATTCCTCTTTTTCATAAAACTTGATCTGAAATTTTTGTCCAATTACACAAATCGAAGGCAAAGCCCTGTGTTACGATTTTTTAAAGAACAATTTCAAACGTCTTCTGCGCCTTTGATTTTTGAGAACGAACTCTTTGCTAAGCTAATTAGAAATGAGCACCCAAGGCCCTAGAACTCAAAATTGGGTAGAATTTGCAAAAAGTGTAAATTTATTTAAAACCTTCAAAAGGCTATAAAAATTCCTCATATTTCTTACAAATTCTGCTGTCCTGAAGACCAAATAATGACCTTCTTGGTGCTTATTCAGATGTCATTGATTTTTCATTCTGAATTTGATTTTCCGTTGAAGGCGTTGCTTCTGAAATCCGTGAGAGTCAACTGCAAAATCAATCCCATGCATTAAATTGCTAACAAATTTCCAGCCAATAATCGACAATTAATGATCCGGCACAAATTGAGGACTATGAAATTTTCCACTTGAACTCACAAACATAACTTTCACAAGAGGCTGTCTCTTTGTTAAGTCTATTTTTTTCTTACCGACTGAACACCTAAGAAACTTGTCTATAAACAATAAATTTCCTGGTCGAAAGACAACGGAAAGCGATTTTTGACATAACAAAAAGTAAACAACGCTCACTGTACCTTTACCTTCAAACTAGGGTTAGCTTCAATTTTGTACACCAGGGGGGCTTCTGAATTGTAAACAAAGGGTCAGAAATGGTCTGTTGATTGTTTATTTCTGATGTGCCTGAGGGCTACACGGCCCTGTTGGTCTTATAACCCGCAGCTAATTATTATAGAAGTTATCAATTACATTTAGCTGTCACGCCTATTGAGTGTGAATAAAAATCTAAAACCGCTACGAATATCAAAAAATGATGTACTGCGCCTAAATTTTGTTCAAATTACACTATCGTAGTTAGCAGAAGGCTTAATAATGTCCATTCACACTAAATGTTATTACGTATGGTAAAACTATTTAAAAACCGAACAAGAATATTTTAAATATGGTTCCTCCGCTTATCAATAAATGCAGATCTAAATCAAATATGGGCATTTTCATAAAAATTCTGAGCAGCCCAGAATTAAATGCTTTTGCAAATACAAGATTTCAAGACAAATTTGTGCTATGATTACATAAATCACTACAAAACACTTTTTTAATCTCAATTCAGTTTGGAATCTCAAATTTTGTAAAGATATAGAACTAATGGCCATATTCAACAAAATCAATATCAAAACTGCACATGGTGTTGCAATTGAGAAGAATACCAAAATGTCGGGCATTCTGTCGTCAACTCTCCGAAAATTTAAAATTCCTTTAATTTTGTTTAATTTGACGTAATCTCAAAGCAAAAAGAAATAATCAAGACAAAATAAACAGGGAAAACACATGTTCTCAAAAGTAAACAATAAAGAAAGCACTCATATTACAACTGAAGAACTGATTTAGAGACTGGATGGATTTTGATATTAAGATTCAATTGAGGCCGACACAGTGGCGAAACATTTCGGTTAACTTACTGTACATAAATAGCAAGCATTTCTAGAGAAGAACAACAACTATTTCGTAATGTAATGGGAGAACCACGTTAAAAAAATCACCAAACAATTTCAACAAATTTTTCCAGAAAATGAAAACTTTTTATCTCATTGATCTTCCTACATCTATTCAACAATTCGTTTATATGTGGAAGAAAAAGTAAAACTCGGAGCTTTAGCAGGAAAAATTGTTAATTTTGGCTCACCATTAGATAACTTCTTCTAACTTTTCTGTGTCCATTGTCGTCTTTATTGCTTTCAAATAAAAAGTTCTTCAATGCTATCATCCAATAAATTGATATTCCAGAATTCAAATAACAAGAGCTTGAAGAATTTTAATAAAACACTAATGTATGATAAAAAAGTTAAGTAACGGTTTATTACTAAAAAAAATTTCTTTCTGAATGTATGATAACCGACAATTTGTTTGATATTGTAACCACCGACATATCATCATTAAATGTAAGCATTTATTCAATTCAAATACGAAAGTATTTACATGAGAGTGTGCTCTGAATTATATTGTCTTGAAATTGTAAATTATTAACAGTTTTAACAGCTTTAGCATATCATAAAAAACTGCATTCTCCAACCTTAACTGAAACCCTGTTTTGACTAGGCAAAGCCATAGATGCATCATATTTGATATAAGTCATTTCAGTTGTTTTTAAATTAACAGAATCATCACTTCTAAGATGAGGATCGCAAGAAAATATATAAGTTTGTGTTTCAGCAAAATACCATACAATGTCGCCTCTAAATCATCGTTCCTATCAATTTTACACAGAGAAAAAGTCACCAGTGCTAGCTGTTTTGCGCAATAATACCTATCCATCTCACTAATTCCAATTTATCCCCCGACGATACCGAAGTCCTGACACATGCAAAAACATGTGTAATATCATAGAATTAAAATATGACAATTAGGTTTTTCATAAAAGACTTTTGAATGCAAAGAAAATTTTCATGCATAGCTTTTTAAAAGTCCAACAATTTTTTTACAACTCGATATATTGACTTGTAGGTGATTTGTGATTTGCACTGATATACATAATGAGATAATCAAAATGAGATCTAACTATGCGGGAGCTCGACTTTTGAAGATATCGACCTCAATATTTATTTGGTATGAAAAGATCGGTTTGGACGCATTTACGTATGAGAAATTTAAAAACAGCGTAATAGAGTTGGCGGAAACAAACAATCACCCTCGGATTTGTTGTTTCAAGATAAAATTCAACAAAACTGATACATATATATATATATATATATATATATATATATATTTATACATATATATATATATATATATATATATATATATATATATATATATATATACATATAAATATATATATATATATATATATATACATTTATTTATATGAATATATATATATATATAAATATATATATATATATATATATATATAAATATATACTTATATATAGGTACACACACACATATATATAAATATATATATATATATATATATATATATATATATATATATATATATATACATAAATATATATATATATATTAGTTTTGTTAAATTTCATTTGAACCGATTGCGAGGGCGATTGTTTGTTTCCGCCAACTCCATGACGCAGTTTTTATGTTTCTCATACGTAATTGGGTCGTCGAAAGCGATCTTTTCATACCAAATAAATGTCGAGGACGATATCTTCAAAAGTTGAGCTTCCTAATAGTTCGATCTCATATTGATTGTCTCATCTTGTATATCAGTGCAACTCGTGAATCACCTACCAGTCAATATTCCGAGTTGTAAAAAAAATTGTTAGACTTTTAAAAAGCTATGCATGAAAACTTTCTTTGCATTCAAAAATCTTACATGAAAAATCTAATTTTCAGATTTTAAACCTATGTTATTAGACAAGTTTTGCATGTCTCAGGACTTCGGTATCTTTCAATGGATGAAATGGAATCAGAGAGATGGATTGGAATTGTTGAGCACAACAGTTTGCACTGGTATTTTTCCTTGTGTAAAGATGAATGTGACTTATTATGGTATTTCACTGAAAAACAAACAAAAAAATTTGTATTTTCTTTCGGTTCGCACCACAGAATTGATGATTCTGTTAATTTAGAAACAACTAAAATAACTTATATCAGTTGTAGGTATTCAAAAGATTTTGTTAGTTTCCATAACGAAAGACAACCTGTCTAAAGTACAAACATTTTTTGCACTTTAAAAATCAGAATTTTGCATCGGTATTAACCAATGCTTATGAAAAATTCTTCGTTCTCAAGTTTAGGATTGTAGGCCCGGTACGATGCTTAGTTTTTTGAAACATGCCATATTCCGTTCAAAGAATTGTCACAAACACAAAAGTTATGAAAAAATGAAACATTATAATCAATTTTATTCGATGGAGTTTTGCGGTTTGGTTGCCATCAAAACCTGCCAAAACCGTTTTCTGGATTCCATTATTTCATAGAAGCTGCTGTTATTCGCATTTCACCGCTTAGTAACAAACTCAACGTGACATGCATGGATTTTTGAAGGGTGTCGGTTTGGCATAGAGCAAAGCCAGACGGGATTAAAATTATTTCTATTGACTTTCAATTGTTTTAATGCAGGATGGCACTTTTCAATCAAAATTTTGAAATGCCGACCATCGAATATTGGGAATTAATTGTTCTCAAAATAGTGCATGGTAGCAGTACACTGAAATACTGTTCTACTTTATATACCTCCCCTTCCCGACCTCTCATTTCCTCCTAGCTTCCCTTTATCCGTCATGGTTTTATGCCCCTTTAAAAGCTAACTAAAAAACCACCCATTATTGTGTTAAGTGAGTTTAGGTGATGAAGTGTCTAGACGCCAAATAATCAATCACTCATGACACAAAATACACTGCAGTAGTCATCAACCTAACCATGAAGTAATAGATGTGTCTTGGTCTGCTGGAAAGCTACACGCACCATTATAACGCATCATGTCAAATTCATAGGCATATATACATACATACAAGCTTCAGAGGCACGGTTGATTCTGGTGTGCCACACACGCACAGGTATTGTCCCAATCAATTCGCTTTCATCCCTTGGGAGTCTGAAATTTCCCCCTTTTGACACATTTTTTAATTGTAAACTGAAGTGCAAATGCAATATCATTTCCTATGTCTTCAATTAATAAAACGTATTCTTAGTCCAACAAAGATTAGATAAATTCCCCTCATTTAGCCATTACTTATAGCTGTGAGAGGAGAATTTGAACGTTCTCCTAATTGGCTGCGCCAATTTAAGCAATTGGTTTTAAAATGTCAGTACAGAGAAAGTTCATGAAGTTCTGTCACCACTTTAGTTCTTGCCTCATGGGCACTTAGACTAATGAAGAAAAGCTAGTGTTTCTTCTGAGGTAAGATCTCACTCTAAGGAAGTCCATAAAAAGTTTACCTGAAAAACATCTGACTCTAATCGCTAAGTTCAGCAATTTTTTTCACCCACACTTCACATGGATATAAGCTAAACTGCCTGAATGCGTCTTAAAGTCTCAAGTATCATTTCCCGATTTTTCACCTAAAATATAATTTTTGCGGAAAACCCATCAGCACCATTTCTTTTGTATAATTTGCTTTCCTTAATCAATTTTTCACCAATAAAACGTTTAAATCAAAAATTTGAGAAGCATTATTGAAGTTCAAAGAGAGTTCATATTTGATATTGTAACACGAAAAAAATTGCAATCATAACGATATCATCAATGTCTGATTTTCTGATGATTCATGCTGATTATGATGTTAGCAATGGTTAGTCAAAAAATTTGACAAGTTTAGCAGTCAATGAAAGAATTTTGCAGAAAAATACAGCAATTTTAAGCTCTATTGATTTTCCATTGAAACAAAAAAAACCATAGCAGGACAAGTAGTGAAATTCAATCTGAAGAATTGAATAAAAAAAATTTGCACCTGACCAGCAGATCATTTGAACAATGGCAGCCAAAAATGCAAACAGTCCCAAACTTGGAGAAACTAAACGAATCAAACAAACTGAATAAAAACATAATCATTGCAATAACGCTCAAAACTTTTACTCTGTAGGCCACGTTCCACTTGCTTAAAAAACCTCTAACCTACGCAGGAGCCTTGAAAGAGCTTAACTATCCAAAAAACCTGCAGATCCCGAGAAATATGCCAAGTATTTTTTTAAAAAATTAGAATTTGCAAATTTTCAAAAGTTTCAAAAATTCGCTATATTAATTTGCCCAAGACCACTGTTTGCCTGCGTCTCGAATCTGTCTAATAACTCATATACAAGACATAGAAAAACTAATTGGCCCTTGAAGTTCTATAAACTCTGAAAATTATGACATTTTTCAGAAAATAAAAAATTTCAAACTTTATCAAAAGTTTTAAAATTTGGGATAATAAAAAATTTCAAATCATTCCAGGGTCACTGGAAAGTATGCGGTAACCTGTTAGCAAACCCTAGAGTAGGTTACTTGGCCCTGCGGCTCGCAAAACTCATGAAATTATAAATACTTGCAAAAAACTTGATAGAAATTGCAAGGTTTACTTTAAAAAATTGCTCATCTTCGTGTTATTAAAATGCTGAAGACCATTGTATTACAATAGAAAATTCTGCAGTAACCTATTATTAAAACCCAGAGGAGGTGCTTCTTCCTCTGGCTCAAAAAATGACAAAAAATTTTAAAGTATTTGAAAAGAAGTGCAAATTGTATAAAAAAAATTGCTAAAATTTGGATGTATAAAAGTGTTGAAAAATCAATCAATTGCCACTAAAACTAAGCACTAACCAATTGTCAGACCTGAGAGAAAGTCCCTTGGACTCTGTGGCTGGAAAATTTCAAAAAAGGACAAAATATTATACTTTTTCAAGAAAAACGTAAAAAAAACTGTAAGAAATATCGTAATTTTGCGTGTTTATGTTTGCAGTAGCAAAACATATATCTAACAAAATGGTCATACAAAAACTTATTCGTGCAAAATGGTCATACAAAAACTTATACAAAAACATATTCGTGCAAAAGGGCTTTATCAACTAGACAAAAACATTGAACCATGATGGGCTAATAACTCCTAAAAATGGCCTTCTCATCCTGAATTAAGGCCTTACCAGCAGCTGCAACATTCTAAGCACTTGAAAGTCAACTACAAACAGCTAAGGGCTTCTACTGAAACTTGAGTTTTACCTGTCTATCCCATGTTGAAAACTCAAAGTTTGTGAAAAGGTGTGAAAAAGAACACAGCAGGAGAGCTCTTGAATAATAATCCTAAGAATTGACTCAACAATTGACATTCAACAAAACCCCAGACCCTATATGAGCAAAAATGAACAATATAAATTTTTTTACAAATGAAGGCTAGATTTGAAAGTTTATTTAAACCTTTCAAAAACAAGTGGAATGTCAGGGAAACAAAACTTTAGGTGAAATATTGAGCCAAAAAAATAACTAAAATTACGCCGCATTAGAAGGTTAATAAGACATTATTGTTATTTTTGAGACTAAGAGAAAATACCACAACAAAAACACTTAAACCAAAAACAAACATCATTATTTTCATAAAAGCAGTTAAAAGCACTTAAAAACAATTGCTATGAACTTAAGCAATTAATTAGACTCGCCTAGTACTCTTAAACAACTGATGAAATCTTCCAAATTTGATTAATTGATCAAACAGTAAAAAGTACGTCTATTACTAATAACATTTGGAAAAGAAAATGAAATCGAAAAAAGTATCAGGCCAACAAAAAAACATAAACTGAAACAATTAATTCAGCTAAATTAGGTATCTCGAGAAACCGATGAGTCTTCTCAATAAGGAGTATAAGAGATAAAACAACAAATGAAGCAAAAAAAGCAATAAAAAACTCAAAAATTTGGCAATATTTCATGAAAACAGTGAAATTAGAAGACATATATAGAATTATCTTTAAACTGAAACTTTTGATTCTATTAAAATAGTTCTTATTAGTTACCTATGACCCCTATCTCTAATGAGATTAAACAATAAATTAACAAAAAGTACAACCAGTACTCTCAAAAATCAGAAATTCATTTAAACAATATGAAAACAAACATTGTCAAAGTCTCGAAAAAAACAGCCATAAACTCAAACACTTAAATAGGTTACTTCATGCCTCATAAGCAACCATTGATACTGTTATTATTGATACTAGGTGATATGACAACAGAAACAATACTAAAAAGTGCAAAAATCAAATGTTCATATTATTTTATGACAAATACTGTCAAAGTATAGAAATCATTAGCTGCCCGTCGATGAGATCAATCAATTGCAACTGAGAAAACATATGTATCATACTATTAGCGCAAAAGAGCAGAAACGCTGAAAAAAGCAGTAAAATTGTCGCACTGGAAAAAAATCGCTTTCAAAAACCTGAAAATTGATCAAATACCAACTTCTCAGTCCACTTTAAAGGTACTGGGGGAAAAAGCCACATTTCAAACCTACTCATATTTTTCTCCCTTTACCACACCAACGTCATTAAAATCACCATTCTAGTTTGATATCTCACTGAAGTGAAATAGCCAAAAAAAACATGCACGCATATTTAAAAAAGACAGAGCAACAAAACAATCCAAATTCTGTTGATTGTAAAATGACGTTTCATCAGTTCAATCGAAAGTCTTTGTGGTGTAATAACCATTGAATAACAGGAAAAAAATTCAAGCCAAGGAGATAATAATCGAAGCAACAACTGATGTTTTTACATAAATTAGAAGCTTGACGTGACGATACTTGGCTTGACGATTAGAAGCCTGGCCTGAAAAAAATATGAAAATTTAAAGAGAAAATTTGTAACCTCCCTAGTCATTCATTTTTGCAACCTAAAGCTTGCCTGTTGTCCAATCTTGAAAAAAAAGAAAAAAAATATTTCATACCTCCAACAATCTAAAAATTTGACGAAGATAGCAGAATTAACGCCCTGTTCTTCTTGCAATTTTGATTCTATTTACTTCGCGACCAAAAAAATACTATTTGCACTTCTGACTCTGTTTTTGCTCCGTCTTTTTTCTTCAATTTAAACCAAACACTAGATATTAGATTTGCGGTTCTTTTTTACTAATTTTTAATTGTAAAATAGTTTTGAGAAAATTTGGTCTGAATCCCTTACAATCGGTTGGCGGCGTTTTCTTATAGCCCAAAAAAAAACATTTAACCAAAAATTTAGTATAAAAGTATGCTAGAAAACTGTAATCAAAAACTTTTTTCGTTTTCCCTTACTACCAGTCAGACATTATACAACGCAAAAGCATCTGAGAGAACTTTGACACCCATGTTATGTAATTCAGTAAAAGTTGCTAATTTGTAAAAATCAAGACGTAGACACTTCATCTCCTGGATCTCAATTTATTTGGCCAAAAAGACTATACCTTTCATAAATCTGCGAAACTTTATGAAAGGGTTGATTTTTGTTCGTAAACGAAAGATAATCAGATTTTCCAAAACGGCCAAAACTTAATTATTTTATTTTTGATGGAAAATGTCACACGATATATCTCTTGGGACGCCGTAAGTTTTAACATTCGATTAAAAAATTCTATATGCTGGTTCGTCTTTCGTATCGTAAACAGGTAACCAGTCATTCACTCGTTAAAACTGGATCTTTTTTGCTAGCGCCTCCAGCCCTATATAGCCGTTAATTTAGCACCCCTAAAATCTAAGTTTTCGCAAAATGTAAGAGCGATACATGCATTTCATAGAAACAAGAGTGTCTAGGTAGATTGACGGCAATTTTAGAATGGGTTCCCTTAGAGCCCTTATTGTAGCCGATAACAACAAAAAATATGTTACAGAAATTTTTATTGATGCTCACGTTATACGCAACAAATTTGGTTGAAATACATAATACTTTCAAAAACTGCGCTAGCTTTTAATAAATGCATATTGTTCATATATCTTTATGTATAAACTTACTTGGTTCTAACAGTATATTAAAACTTGTATAAATGGGGGTGCCAAACTAAGCGTGGAGGGGGGATAGCAGAAAAGATTCTTAAAATTGAAAACAAATTCACTTTCAACTTTTACTTTAATGAATTGAGTGAAGCCAATTTGAAAATTTAATAACAAAAATATTTTGTTTGACTATTTTTACAGCATTGAATAATTTTTGAATTCCCTAATTCTGATATATAGACATATTGATACATTTGATTGATTAAAAGTTTTTTTTGGTGGTTATCTCTTGTAAGTTTTTAAAATGAGAAAATCTAACGTCAAGAGTAAATTATTTCGTAAAACATCAAAAAAATTATAGTATACTTTTGGAATATACATTTTCAACATGAAAATGTCAATTTTGCACTTCGAAAACCCTCCAAATTTCAAATAGCCAGATTTCTACAGTGCCAGATTCTTGAATGCACAATTTTCCTTTACTTTTCCTATATATTTTTTAAGCTCCGGTTTTTTTTGAAAACTGCACGCCCTTGTTTCAGATATAGGTTTTTTGACTCATCTTGAAGTCAGTGAGGACTTCTGGCGTTTATCGACAAAATGTACGATAAGTACTCTCAAAAATTAGAAATTCACTTGAATAAATTGAAAAAAAAACATTGTCGAAGTCTCGAGGACTTGAAAACCACTAGCCATACACAAAAGTGCAAAAATCAATATTTTAATAATATTTTATGACAAATACTGTCAAAGTATAGAGAGCATTAGCTGCCCGTCGATGAGATCAATCAATTTCAATTGGCCGCCGTGAGAAAACATACGTATCATATTAATAGCGCCCAAGAGCAGAAACACTGAAAGCAGCAGTAAATTGTCGCACGTGAAAAAAAAATTGCTTTCAAAAACCTAAAACTTGTTCAAATACCAACTTCTCACTCCACTTTAAAGGTACTTGGAAAATAAATCACGTTTCAAACCTACATACTTTTTTCTCCCTTTACCACACCAACGTGATTAAAATCACCAAACACCAAACTCATCACAGTCACGCAACCTCTACATTTGCACCCTGTGTGACCATTTAATTCTCAACTCCAGAGTATTAGTAGATATCCTAATTAGATGGTTACGCTCCGAATGTAATAGGAATATCTTTAACTCAAGATATAAATAAGTTCCAATTGATTTAAGGATCTCTGAAATGCCGATTGGTGCTGTCTAATTTTCAACCAAACTAACCACTCGCTTTCCCTTGCATTTGTCTGAAGATTGTCAATCAGTAGACTAAATAAAGCTTCAAAATTTCCAATCAATTTCTAGCCGCAGGACTTTACAGAACAAGCTAGCAGAGTTAATTATTCACTCGCGTTCTTTAATTTTCAGATTATTCATCAACTTTTCCCAATTCAAATGTTGGCAGAAATTCATAATGCTTTGCAATTTAACAATTCCGCATCATGAATATTTCATCTTTGAACCTGGGCAATAAGTGTGAACAGTTTTCAATCTGCATTTAGTTGTTGATTTGAGGGGCGTGAAAATTTACAGGCTTGAATGTCAGATTTTCACAAGAAGACCGAATGAAATTTAAGCACATTGTTTTTAGATTCTTAAAGGTGTGAAAAGAATTCATAATGAATGACATTGCTTAATTACATCGAATTGTCCAACAGCCGAAAACTGTACACTTCCCCAAAAATAGACTGATTTTTCATTGCGGAAATGGTTTTGCTTAAATGTCCAAGCAAATTCTCAAGAAATCAGTTTTCAAAGAAAAATTGAGTTTCTGGTGTGTTATGTCAAGTCTAATAGATATTCAGAATTTCGAAATTTTTTTCGTCGTTGATTTCCGCTATGCGAGAATTTTTATCAATAAATAAAAGTATGCCGAGTTTAGACTTTATATTTTAATTTTAGTCGGCTCATTGCACACCGGTTTACTTGCTACCATTTCCAAACAGAATTTAATGACAGGAAATAGATGAAGAGAATGTAAGATGATTGATTAAATGTGCGTCAAAGCATTGTGCTAGTTAACCCTTGCATGAATTGAATTGAACCGCATTTCACCACGCATGTGAATTACATATTTGAGTAAAAGCGGAGAGTTCAATAGAATAGATAATTTCAACTTCTGTCAGCAAATTCTGATAATTTTTCACTTTAATTTAGATCCCCGTTGGAGAATGCGAGCAGGAAAAAAGATGAAAACGCGCCAGAAAATTAGATAGAAAGCAGAAGTTCAAAGCTCTCTTGATAATCGATGGATATAGCTGGCGATAAGATGGCGCGGCAATCATTGATAACTTTATGTGTATCTAGAGCAAAAAAATTTTAACAGATAATTCCTCAAACTCCACCCAAAATATAATTTTGACCTTGCTAATTAATTAAACAGACGTCATGCTGTATGTTACCAGCGAAAACTACTGACATAAAATGCAACTTATAAGAATAGTTTTAGATATTTTATTTAGTCAAAACCCAGGTTTCAGTTCAACACAGGTAATCGTCAAAACCATGTTTGACTCAAAGCAATAAGTTAACACCCCTTGTTGCCAAGAATCGTTACGATCATGAGTAAAAATTCACGGTTTCTATCATTGTTGTGTTCTTGTGAGTTATGCCTTGTGACAGGAGCCCCCATGTCAAGGTGATTATATAAAAAACACAATAAAAAATATGGAAACGGCGAATCAGAAACAACCAAAGACACTAAGGTATTGTGCAGTACGTTTTATTAAGTTCATTTTTTACAAACACCAAAAGGTGTTTGCTTTAGGGCATATTTTGCTCAACCTTGAAACCAAACCTCACATTAAAACCTAAACCAACAGACTTATCAAACACCTCTTAAAATCGGAACCACCTCTTCTCAAATTTTATTTGAGATTTATCTGAAATTTATTTTTCTGCCTATTTTGTTGCTTCCAAAGATTAAGTTTCTTTTTGCCAAAAGCAATTTTGCAAAGACCGCTATAGAATATATTTTTTCTACTGAATAGTAAAGACAGACGCCTGGATTCTTACAACATTCTTGCTTTATGATTGCTATATTTGCTTCAAGACAACGAAAAAAATATTAGCAGCGCGATGGCCAAAGCAGACTTCGATCATTATCTTATAGAGTTTTTCAACTTTGCCATAAAACTCTGTTTAGGCTTTTGTTCATGCCTGAAATTTTCATCAGCTAATATACAGAGTAATTTGTATAATTAAAAATTCTTGGAAGTATGTGAAAACAAGAACGAATTACGTTGCAAAAATTATGGAAAGAATGCTCAGTTTGCGGAAATCGCTAAGGACTCGTACCAATTAAACTGTATTTTCACGCCATAATATTTTTAATGCATTCTGAAATTGGGGTATGCTATTTCAAAGAAAAATGCACAAAAATTGATTATTGAGAATCTGGGTATCATAAATCGGCTAAAAGGTGAGCAGCTAGGGCAATTGCAAACAGTTATATAACCAAAAAAATCCAAGACATTTTGGTTAGTAATTGTTAAGAGTAACGCAAAAAGTGTAACGCAGAAATGTTGAAATCAGTTATGAGTTCGTTGTAAGGAGATGTTGCCAAAGTTGTGATTCATTAAGATAATTAAGGTCCAAAATAGAATGAGCAAGTCATTTCAGGATTCCTTGATTTCATACGAAGATCATATACGAATTCTTACAGTCTGTTTTTGATTTCTTAACTGGATTAGAAAGTGAAACCAAAGAAACCGTATTGATCTTTGTAGGATATTTATCCAACAATTTACGATCCCAGTATGATTAACAAGAATTAAACAATTTTTTTTCTATAATTAATCTACGTTTTTGACTCCCAGAACCTCTTTGTGGTCCACCGAACGACCTGTGGGAGCAAAAACTATGCAAAGTAGGTATACGTAAAAGACTAATTTGTTGATATTCTCGGTAGCCGGGTTTTTAACAGGTTTAATAACCCATTTTATAGCCAAGTTTTATTCTAAGACGCTCATTTACAACAGACAAGAAGATTTTTTTCATATAACATTAAAATAATGTTACTAAATTTTGTATAAAACGAAACTAATGTTTTCGCACACCTAAGGAGTCAAACAACAGGAGAGCGCACAATATATTAAATTTAATTTCTCCCTGACTACATTACATGGGACTTTGTTGCACCATTCAACGTTTTATGTATAATATTTGACAATGTTTTTTTCGAAAAATCCTTTTGTAGTTTTTGAAGTTCTTCCGAAGATCATTATTGCCCATTTTTCCAATTTCAAAATTTTTGCATGTTTCCTCTTCGATTTCTTGGAGAAAATATAGAATCTTTGTATGACAACCAGTAAGTCATACAAATCATATATCATCGGGTATCATTACCAAGTATGATATATGACCTTAAATGAAATCAAGGAAAGATGTATGATGGACAACGTGGGCGTCGGTAACCATGAAAATGAAAATCCTTGGGATCGGTCGGAATTCATGAAAATCCGGGCAATTCATCCCCAATTTTTCAATCTTTTAACCATTTCAATTTAAATTTTGTGTTTAATTCTCTTAGATCAGTACTAAAACTGATTACATACTGAACTCATTGATGGGCTGTAAGAGAAAGCCAATTGATTGGCATCACCATTGCTCTGAAATATGA
>NC_134468.1:54286323-54341087 GCF_964194025.1 Convolutriloba macropyga
TCATCTAAAATACGGACAGAGCTTAAAGAGTCTGAGTTGAAATATAAAGTGAGACATCTTGACAATAATGACAGCCGTCCTTTAATGTTTCTGGGGTCCCTAATTTCTGAGTGAGATGGATAGAAAAAAGCGACAAGCAAATGTGCAGTCTCATAGCTTATTTGAACAACCTGGAAGAGATCTTCTACCAAATGTTTTGCAAAGCCAAAAAAATCTCTACCTCTTCAAAAGAGTTCATCGAGAAGCTTGAGCAGAAGGTCAAAGAGAAGAAACTGGAGCCTGTAAAGCCAGGAGGTATCATGAAAGTTTCACCAGTTGTGGATAACTACACCAAGAATGGAGAACTGAGATTTTGAAAGTGAATCTCAATGGCAAAACCATGGACGAGAAGAACCCAATATCAGATATAGAGACGATATTCCACAATCTTCCAAGGGCCTCCTACTTCAGTAAATATGACGCCTATAAACAAATTTAACCTGACCAAGAGACAAAAGGACACATTCGCAATCATCTTAAATTGAGGTTCATTTAAAAAACTGCCAAGGACATTAAATTAAGACTAAATGATTTTGATCTAGAATTGCTTTGAATGAACACTCAAAGCATCAAGGGTGTCATGATGCTCAATAGAACTAACAGAGAGCAGCTCGACTAGAAACTGCTTCAGTAAACAGTCGACTGAGTGAGAAAAACTGCACTATCAAGAAAAAAATTCAAACCCAAAACGTAAAAATAGTAAAAAAAAAACAGTTTTTGTTTTTGGGTACTTAATTTCTAAGGGCCGAATGTCACCAAATATCAAACATGTTTAAAAAATGGAACATCGCCAAACAAAAAAACTCGGATCGTTTGTTGAGCTGCAGAATTTCTGTGAGAGAAGGATTCCTTTTTCTCTCACAGAAATTCTGTGAGAGAAGGAAACAAAAGCTACATCTGAAAATCATGGGTATTAGACCTTTCTCAAGGGGCAAAATGCTATCTTTTGATGACATGAGCAACAGCGATTTCTCATGGGACAAAATACTACAAAATCCTTTGAAAACAAAAAAAAACGAAACATGCGCTAATCCCCTTTTACGGCCTTATAGTTTGCAAAAACAGCCACAGTTACTACTGTCGCTTCTGAAAAAAAAGTACTACTGTCGCGACTCCTTTGCAAAAAGAACATCCAGTAATATCTATTTTAATGAAAATGACTAAAGTCGTGCAAAACTAACCAAATATAGAACGCGAACCACTGACAATGGTCTTTGGGGTCACAAGATTAAAAACATTTCCTCCTTGAAAGACTATTTACCCTTCAGACAGAACACAAAACACTCAAATATCTATCTGCACCAGAAGAGGAACTCCTGAAGACAGCATCAGCTAGAATCACAAGAGAAGCAATTGCTCCGAGGGACTTCCCCTTTCAGTTGAAATGCAATTCAGGAAGGCGGACACCCCACCGTCGGAGAACGATTGAGCAAGCTTCGCAATAAACACCATCTTTATGGCTCAGACTAATTTGGTGACCCGAGCAAAAATTACAAGGGATTTTGGAACAACAAGAGATAAAATGGCCAAAACAAAATGAAACGAAACAAAACTGGCAATTGGAAACAAAGTTTGGAAATGTAAAATGTATTCGAACAATAGAAGGATGCAATTAACATAAACATTTGAATCATTTTCAGAAGTGTTCTCCCCTTCATTCTACGCGAACTCAGATATTTGGTTTGCAAAGAAAGCATGAGTCAGAATGATACCCTGATGGCCTGGTTTTACCCAAGACGTTCAACATTTTATTAGTACACTTAAGAAGTGTCGAATAAACAGGCATCACATGAGAGAAACAGTCTCTAAATGGCCTGAAGCCGACGTTTGGGAACGGCTCCATACTGACTGGGGTTATGTTAAAGACAATGGCAATATCTCACTAATTGTTGACGCGAGTACAATCTTGATAAAAGCATTCCCCGCATGAGGTAGAAAACCAGAAACAGTCAAAACTGTCACAGTCAAGCCCTTGCAAGATTCGGAATACTTAAGTTTAAAGCATCCGATAATAGTCAATAACTTGAAAGTGAGGACCTTAAAAAGTTGTGTTAATCATTGGCAAACAGGAAAAAGAAACATTTGTCTATCCTTTAGAGGCCAATGGAGTGGTTGAAAGAGCTGTTCAGACATTGATTTGGAGTGTTCAAGCGTGGAGTCCCAATCACAACGTGTTGTTCGAAACATTCTTGAAACGGGCATTAATGACATATCGTAACCTTTCAAAGGGGAGGAGCCAAACTGCAGTCGAACTGTTATCAGGACGAAGAGTTGCACTATAATCAATAGCAGATTTCCACTTGTTCCTCACGACACTTCAGACACATCCTTCTGAAAACTGTGAACCTCCACTCATCAGAAAATAAGAAACACAACTTTCATCATTTGAAAGGTCTTGAATAAGTTTTTTGCAATCAGCCTTGAAGCTTAAATCGGATTATTCTAGCGTGCAACAATACAAGCAGATAGTCAATAAAAATTAGAGCAATGTGAAAACTGAACCAGCAGTGGAGGAGATAACATCTCACTCCGAACCTCAAGTTCGGAAAACAGATGTGGGATCTTCACATCAGGTAGAAGCCTCTGAGGCGACCACAAGTGCAGAGAAACCGAAACAAGAATCATCAGAGGCATCTCGAATAACAACAGAAACCATAAATCAGACAGATGGGTTTAGAGGATCTGTCCTCACAAACTTACTCAGAAAAGGAGGCAGGATGTGATAAATTTTGAAAAAAAAAACAACACGAAACGTAGAAGTTCTTCTTTGGAAATGTCCAGAGTTAATCACGATTCCATTTCTGGTTTGGTCTTGGTGCTATCATTGTCTTCTTCGAGCTATCAATCAGATTTCTGCAGTTAAATGGTCCCACCGAAATAAATCTAAATCTATCATCCACTGACGTCAAACTGATGTATATAGAAAACGATATCCAAGCTTCGTAATTGACAATAATTCAATTGTCGATCAAGTAAACTATTTTCGCTTATCTTACCTTCTCTGTAAATTTTGTAATGATAACCACAAAAAAAAGCTCTTAGTTGTATATTTTTATTTTTGGTTAAAAAATTAATTAAAATTTCAATTTTTTCGATTTTGATTTTTGTTAACAACCACTACAAAAACTTTCAGCTGCAAACATAGCAAATTGCTTCGAACCAATAGTATATTAACGGTGAACTATATTAACGATGAACAGCGCACATGACATGAAACAAACGTTAAACCGATTTAGAAAAACTGAAAACGCAGACTACCGTTCTGGTATACTTTTCAACAATTGCTAATCACAAAAGAAATGAATTCAGTTAAGCCAACTAAATGCTATGGCCCACATTAGTTAGAGTGGAACTATATACTCAACTGTGTTTTTTTCTGTTCAGTCAATTGTCGCCAATCGATATACAGATCGTACAGTGTTGTGAGTAAAATCATTACAAACCCCGTCCAGCGTAGAATAAGAATCTGAAGAGATTTTTTTCAAAAGTTTCATTTTACAGAAGTTATCGAGATTTTAATTTTTGCAAAGATTCGGCCAATTTATGTTGTTTTCGTTCCATTTCACCGTAATTTTAAGGTTTTTAAACACAGGTTTTTGAGAGATATCATCACAAAGCTTGTCAAGCGTAGTAATTAAAATTAAAAGTTTCAAAGATTTGCGTAGGTTTAAAGTTTTTTGAGCTTTAGCCTAACATCTGTTGTTTTTTAACATTTTTTATAACTTTTGCAATAATTTTGCTCAAGTTTTGACAAGAATATGATCAAATTGTTAACAATGTTTTTATTGGGTTACCTTTTAAAAAATAAAAGGGAGTTAGTGAATTGTTTGATCTAGTTTATTTAGTTTACTTTTCCAGCTAAATTTTTGAAAGTTCTGCCTTTTGGTCATAAATAATGGCATCCGATATCCAGTTTTGTCCTGTTTCACCTGTAGTGCAGACATTAAAGATGCCAACACAATCTTCCTCTATTCAGATTTTGGCGGTCCTCCGCTCATTAAAAACTACATTTAAAAAATGCATAATTTGTTTTTCTTTTATTAAAATTTTGTTCTGCCAATAAAATTCTTACGCAAAATTTTGAAAAAAAATGCGTTTTTTAAAGCCCGGCAGCGATAGCAAGTCCGGTTTCGTTCTCATCGTTGTTATTTGCAATGAAAAAAAATGTTCGGATGAAGAATTCCGTCAATAGGAGGTCTCATTTATGTTCAATCAGGTTCCACGAATAAATATTATGCTACTTGAGTGATTCTCGTGGTTTTTATGGCTACGACAAACTGTTTTTCTAAACTTTTAATGAATTCTTGAGTTTTACCAGCAACTCTTTTAAGCGATAGCATGCGCTTTGTCCGCATGCACAATTGACTGAACGCCAATCAACATTGACTCATTGCTTTTAATACTGCTTTATTGCACTACGCAGATTTGCAAAGAAATGGGTTACTTTCTATCTAAGTCTTTAAAATTTGATCAAATTTATGCCACCAAAGTTTCCATATTTGTGCCATTCAGTGACCTCACAACGAATATGCGTTGTTAGGTGCAGCTCTACATACTCAGTCAACTATTATTGAATTCCAATTTCATATAATTTAGATGGGTTGTTCATAGAGTCTAAATGGGTAGACGTTTTGGGTGCAATGGTTTTTAAACTGATACTTTTGAACTTGAGGTCAACTGAATTTCAATTTTGAGGGAGCACATCAGGTAGCAGAAGAGATAATCACACTGAGAGAGAAAAGGTCACAGAAAATTATTTCGGGACGCAGGCAGTTTCGAAGATAGGAGAGAAATCAGATTTTCGAGAATTTTGTTTGATTGCTGTTATCTTTTTTTTTCAATATTACACTTCTTCACAAATACTAATAAAACCCAAAAAGTTCATTCCATTATTGCATAGCTTTAACTGTGTTAATCACTGTTTATATAGATAATTATTTTGACTTGCAAATTAAATAATTTGAAAAAAACAGTTGACAATTTTGTTTCTAGTTCTCCTATTCCTAGTGCAAACATCAATTGTGTAAATTTTTTTACTTTATCGTTAGTAGAGCACGCGCTTAGTTATGAAGTCAATTAGTTAGTTGAAATTTCCTATTCTTTGTTGTTTTTCGTTGCTTGAATGTATTTCGAGGACTTAACCTGCTCTGTTTCTGATACTTTGAACTAGATTGGCTCATTTAACCTGATTTTGCCGCTTGTTTATACAACTGCCTAAATTCTTTTTGACTTCTGCTTGCACTTTATACTTTAGTTTACCAAAATTTTAATTATAAAATTCAGAGATCTTGAGGAATTTTTGTCCCGTTGATAATGTAAGCCAAAAAATTGAAATAAATGTGACAATTATTTTGAAGAATTACTTCAGTTTCTTGTATTTTGCTTTTCTGAAAAAAAGTGTTACTGCATGGCTCGGAATAGCTTGGAATGAGAAGGGTTTCACTGCATACAAGTGGCGTGGAGCTGCTATTTTCTTCTTTGAGTTTTGGGTTCGTTTCTGATTATCTAGACAAAATATGAAAACAATAGTTTTCTAATTAAATTTATTGTAACTTAAATAGCCAGATTTCAAAATGTCTTTGACCAAAACATTCTTGCTGAGAAAAGTAGAGTGCATGAAGACAGTTAACTTTCAATCAGATGTCATCAATCTGACTATAGAATTGCAAAAAGTCTTTAATATCTTTAAAAATTGAAGTTAAAAACTGATGAAGCTCATCAAAAAAGCGTGTATAACGGAAAAAAGATTTCAAATGTAGAGGTTTCTTGTTTAGTTACAATACAGTTTAGGAAAACTCTGCTTGATGGTATTCATATTAATCTAAGTGCAACAATGTATTTCGTAATTGAAGGTTCGTCTGAAAGCTCAAAATTTTTCCCCGATGTTTTTGTCCCAAACTTCAGCTAAAGAACTTAAACTTTTTTCTTAGCAGCTTGATAAAATAAATGTGTTTGGTGCCAGAATAAATGTTTCTGAAATATCATTTTTGATATATTGATTTGATATATATGATTTCAAATGCGAATGCGGGCTCATTTTGTGCCACGCACAGAACAAACAACCATTCTGGTTAGCTTTTAGTTGTAATTATTTTCCAAACCATTGCCCCAAATTTGTGGGCTAGCAAAATATTTGTGGAATAGATTTTTTAAGATATCAGTCATACTCACTAATATTGAAATCCTATTATTAAAATGCACGCAGACAAGCATATCAAAACTGGTACCAGAATTGATGCGCAACGCCTTTCTCAAAATTAGTTTACTCAACTGCATTCAAGGTACTTTTTTGTTAAAACCCATTAGTGTAATTACGAACTCAAATTGAAAAGCTTGAATATCAGCATACACTTTTTTTTCATTATTTAGACCGCAAAAGTTAGAGCCACTAGAACCAGAAACTTTAGGTTGTCTGTTCGATCAAGCTCTTAAATCCTTTTTTCCTCGTCGATTAAAAATAATAATGAGGTTTTTGGAATGCAGCCTGAGAAAACGAGAGGTACATTTGTACATGTTGACAGGAAGCAGCTGAAAAACGTTACGACTGAGCAAACTGCTTGCATTCAAAATGATGAAATTAATTGTAGAATAAGGAACATCAAAACTATGTTATAGTTTTTATGTATTTTTTGATATTTTTTCATTATTGTTTTTTTTAAAGTCTTAATACCGTCGGATATAGTAATCACCAAATGCTCGTTTTGCTGGTTCTCATCGCTTTATCGAATCAATGAGACACATCAGCTGGCCCCAATAAAAAGACGCTTAGACAGATTTTTGTTATGTTTTCGGGCAGCGGTTTATGCTCTGATTTTCAATTTCTTTTAGTAATTTTTGTTCTATATTAGCACAAGATTCCTTAGCATTAATAGTTTAAAAACAACAGGAAGACGTAATGACAAATTACAATGTGAAAACTTCTTATTATCACTTGAGAACTAAATCTGCTGAGCAAATTAAAGAGCAGAAGTTCTTCTTGCTTTTAAACTATCAACTGTCGGTCGTTCACTGATACTTTTGGTTTTATTTTCGAAAGAAGTTTTTTGGCAAACAAATCTATTAGAAGTTGTGCCAATGTTTGAGGGGGGCATCAAAACCAATTTCGAATTAAAACTTAATTAAAGCAATGATTGTAATCAATGATAAATTGACTCAGAAAACTGACAAGGATCATGATTAACCACGAAGACGAATTCTTATAAGTTTAAGCGCTCGTAATTTGAGCTCTGAGAAGTTTTTCCTATGTTTAAGTTTAATGCCTAAATGCAAATAACTGTCTGCTTTGATAATAACATTAGAACACTCACTCCCACTTCTATCTTTATACAATTACTCTATTTAAGAGAAGCCTGTACTAGTCCAGATCAATTAGTTACATTGTAAGATCTTGCAAGTTTCTTGCAACAGATGGGGTGAATTCATGTGATTTGCAGAAAGAAGGCTTACCTTGCAAGATCTTGTAAGATGACTGGTTTTCTCACAAGTTCATGCAGTTTAGCAGTTTCAAATGGTATATACTCAACCAAACTGCAATACATACACTGACAGACTATCTACACAAACAATTAGAGTTCTTATTACTACCTTACCGGGCCCTAAACAAAATAATAATGTTACACTTTATCGCACAAAGAAGTCTTTAAAGTAAAATTCAAACACAATGAAGAATGGAGAACGGAAGAACTTTTTTCCTAATGCGCACAATTTTGCTTCATTTAACAGCTCGGAGAGATTGAACGGTTTCCAGGGAAAAACACAATTTAAAACCTCGCCCATTTCCACAAGCGAAAAATACCCTCACCGAACAACCCCATGGAATTTAGCCCACTCGACTGTATAAGAGCTGCACATTTAGCGCAATTAGCCATGATTCGCGGCGTGCCGTGGCCATGAATTAGCGCCTTTGAACTTGATATGAATTATCGCGACCGATTATCTGTTCCAATTATCGCGGCCAAGAATCAGTGTTTATTTACATGGCGGTTATTTCCCATATTGGTGGAGGTAATTGTTCCAGCGTTTTTTTTTCAAAATGGGAGGATATATGCGAGGAAGGCTTTTTTCTTCAGTCAAGTTTTGACTTTTTGTTAACGTATCGTAGAGAAAAAGAAAAACACAATTTTTTAGCCCCCAGGATCTAGGTTTGAATTATATAAAAAATTATCAGAGATTTGAAAACGAGGAACACTGAAATTTCCAAGGAAAAAGGAAAACAGAAAAGGAAAAACATCGATGACGGGAAAGATCGCGTTGAATATTAAGATAGAAACAAATGTAAAAAAAAAATTGTTGTAACTTCAATTAGCTTAAATGGAATTTTGTAAGCAAATTGTTACAATTTCAAGCCTAAACATTAACAATTTAAACTACTCGACCAAAAAATTCCAAAAAATTTAATTATTTTTTTTCTCAAAGTTTTGTTGCAAAAAATTCTTTTATTCATCTCTCTGTTTTCTGATGGTTAAAAAGTTTTTGTACGAAAATTTTTTTCTCTGTAGCGAAATTTTTTCTGGAATATAGAAGACTGCAGGCCACTTAGAGATCTCAATGTAGCGAAAAACAAGATTTAAACTGTAAAACTAAACCTGATTCTTTTCTATTTGTATTTTTTATATTGTCAGAGCAGACAGTTCGAACTATTCTCTGCTAAATTCTGCTAAAAACTGCCGTTTTAAAAAAATTCAATGACAAAATTGTGTTTATTAAAACTAGCTGTTCATGCATCTGTGAGATTTTTGAAACCCATAGGGCGATTACAATAATGAAACATTCAAAACGATAAAAAATTTTCGAAAAACTAGAAAATGTTTATTTCAATTTTGGTTTCAACTTTACATTTACCGACACAGTTCAGTTGCCTCAAGAACTCGTTGCAAAGTTTAAAAAAAAATTGAAGCCATTAATGAAGGGAAGGATTTTAGTGTGAATGAAGATGAAGTACTCATAAACGAGAAAATTTAAAAAAAATTGTAAAGAGGTTTGAATTTTGGTTTCAGTCTGCGTTTGTTTTGTGTGTGTGCCCGCACTTGAAAGTTAGAGCGTCAGAGAAAATAAGTGTGTGAGAAAGGTACTTTCTTTGAATATTAGACACAAATAGAGGACACAAAAATGTCAAAAATGATGAAAAATCTGAAAAATATAAATTACTTAAAATGTACTTCATTTGCTACAAATTGCGGCCTTAAATATGTCCGACACTGATATTGTGTTTTTTTGAAAAATATGCTGACAGAACATCTGCGACATTTTAAATTATTGATTTTCTCATTAGGCTCCTGAAATATCGAAATTGAAAAATTTTTTCAAAACCCTCAAAAACTTTGTTTTCAAATTCAGTATCAATTTTACAATTACTGATATAATTGCCTCCATACGAAGTTAATGAGAAAAAATAACTAAACAGACCTGAATGAGCGGCGGGCAACCTTGAGTAAGAATCAGAAGCCAAAGTAAATCAAACCAAGATTAAGAATCAGAAGCCATTTTTTTGTTGTCGGGGTTTGTGATTGTGTGTTTATTTGTGTGTGCGTGTGTGTGGGCGCTTGTGCGGGATTAAATAGTAAGAGTCTTTGCGTTTGTAATACGCGTGCTATGTGTGCGTATGAGGAAGACAGGTAGTGAAAAGTGCGGGTAAGTTTCTTTAAATTTTGGACACAATTACTGGCAGAGTGCAAAAACTGTCAGAAATTGTATCAAAAATAGAAAGATTACTTAATATTGACTACAAAATGCGGCTTTGAATATGTCCAAAACCCCAAAGGTGTGTCTACAATTATTACCGAAAACTCAACTGTGAGATTTCAGAAAAATTCATGTCCCCTTCTGCTCATGAAACGTCCAATATGACAAAATACTTCGAAATAATGATATAAACGAGCGGTGACGATCATTGATTATTGGCCATTTGCTAAAAATAATTTTTTTAAATGATGGGCTTTGTACATTTTGTAGGCGTTTCTTTGTTTATTGTGTGAGCGTTTGTATGGTTTTTGTGTGCCTGTGTTTTTCAAATTGTACTGCAATTATCTTATTAGAGTTCTGTGAAGAGATTTCATATTTGTCTGCCGAAAAGGGCGTTTTTTTGTTTCAAACAGTAGAGATTTTTCTCCAATGCATTTATGTTGCTTTTGGATGCTCACTTTTTCTCTGGCAAAATTTCAAAGTCGACTTTTCAACTTTGAGAAATATGTTGGAACATTCTGTTCTCGCAGTCTCGCACGAGCCGTCTTGTAATAATTAGGCAAAAAGTATAGTTACTATCTTAAGATACTAAATGCAGTGAAAAAACGTTATTTGCCATAAAGCAATCTTTCTGTGACTGAATATAAAAGAATCTTATTGTTTTATTTCTCCCAAAGAAACGATTGTGTCACTTTTAACAATAATCATAGATAAAATTTGAAGTACTTGCTCTCAAATTTCAGGGGGCTCGAACATTAAATTGGGCTCTTTTCGCAATTGTAAACATTGGTGAAGCGCTACCATTTTTACCCCCTGATAAAATAACGAAATGTACCAGATTTGGCTATACTTACTCAATGCTAAAATACACAGTGTGCCAAAGTACCCAATATATACGAATTATTTTAATACTTTTTTAAAATTAAAAAAGTATGTAGCATGTTATTGTCCATGCGAGACAAACTATCTTTACATTGTAACAAGGAGGCTCGGTACAATGCGCTCGAATATAGTGTTCCAACCGCACTCGTGAAAATTTTTGTCTTAATTGTCTACAAATGAGGGAGAGATAGAAACCTTGCATAAACACTTACTTTGTTGAAGAATAATTCAGATGTAGAGCAGACAGTTCGAACTATTGTCACTTAGTAAAATGAAATACAGATGAATGAATGTCAGATTGAGTCAGTTGATGGGTCGCCATGTTGAAAAAAAAATAATACATATCTTCAAATGTTTGGAATTCAAAAAATAATATTTGATTTCTCTGTATTTTGAAATAGTTCTTCAAATTGAGCTTTTCCAGTGTTCGGGCTTTTGAAATAAAGACGAGATTATCTATTGTTTGTAAAATTACCTATATAAAAAATACACTCTGCGAGAAAGAAGATGAAAATTTCTTTTCCATTTAATTTCACAAAAATTTTATTAAAATTTTCTTTAAATTTATTGCTAGTTAAACAATTGAAACGGCAAAAACGTGAAAAGAATTCATAAACCAATGCTTCTCAAAGCAAACAAATAGGATTTCTTAACCTGTTACACAAAACTACATGCAGGGTGCAATAACAGAGAGAAAACTCAAAAAGCAAAGAATATTAAGTAAATTCTGCTAAAAACTGCCGTTTTAAAAATATTCAATGACAAAATTGTGTTTATTAAAACTAGCTGTTCATGCATCTGTGAGATTTTTGAAACCCATAGGGCGATTACAATAATGAAACATTCAAAACGATAAAAAATTTTCGAAAAACTAGAAAATGTTTATTTCAATTTTGGTTTCAACTTTACATTTACCGACACAGTTCAGTTGCCTCAAGAACTCGTTGCAAAGTTTAAAAAAAAATTGAAGCCATTATTGAAGGGGAAGGATTTTAGTGTGAATGAAGATGAAGTACTCATAAACGAGAAAATTAAAAAAAAATTGTAAAGAGGTTTGAATTTTGGTTTCAGTCTGCGTTTGTTTTGTGTGTGTGCCCGCACTTGAAAGTTAGAGCGTCAGAGAAAATAAGTGTGTGAGAAAGGTACTTTCTTTGAATATTAGACACAAATAGAGGACACAAAAATGTCAAAAATGATGAAAAATCTGAAAAATATAAATTACTTAAAATGTACTTCATTTGCTACAAATTGCGGCCTTAAATATGTCCGACACTGATATTGTGTTTTTTTTTGTAAAATATGCTGACAGAACATCTGCGACATTTTAAATTATTGATTTTCTCATAAGGCTCCTGAAATATCGAAATTGAAAAATTTTTTCAAAACCCTCAAAAACTTTGTTTTCAAATTCAGTATCAATTTTACAATTACTGATATAATTGCCTCCATACGAAGTTAATGAGAAAAAATAACTAAACAGACCTGAATGAGCGGCGGGCAACCTTGAGTAAGAATCAGAAGCCAAAGTAAATCAAACCAAGATTAAGAATCAGAAGCCATTTTTTTGTTGTCGGGGTTTGTGATTGTGTGTTTATTTGTGTGTGCGTGTGTGTGGGCGCTTGTGCGGGATTAAATAGTAAGAGTCTTTGCGTTTGTAATACGCGTGCTATGTGTGCGTAAGAGGAAGACAGGTAGTGAAAAGTGCGGGTAAGTTTCTTTAAATTTTGGACACAATTACTGGCAGAGTGCAAAAACTGTCAGAAATTGTATCAAAAATAGAAAGATTACTTAATAGTGACTACAAAATGCGGCTTTGAATATGTCCAAAACCCCAAAGGTGTGTCTACAATTATTACCGAAAACTCAACTGTGAGATTTCAAAAAAATTCATGTCCCCTTCTGCTCATGAAACGTCCAATATGACAAAATCTGCTTGATGGTATTCATATTAATCTAAGTGCAACAATGTATTTCGTAATTGAAGGTTCGTCTGAAAGCTCAAAATTTTTCCCCGATGTTTTTGTCCCAAACTTCAGCTAAAGAACTTAAACTTTTTTCTTAGCAGCTTGATAAAATAAATGTGTTTGGTGCCAGAATAAATGTTTCTGAAATATCATTTTTGATATATTGATTTGATATATATGATTTCAAATGCGAATGTGGGCTCATTTTGTGCCACGCACAGAACAAACAACCATTCTGGTTAGCTTTTAGTTGTAATTATTTTCCAAACCATTGCCCCAAATTTGTGGACTAGCAAAATATTTGTGGAATAGATTTTTTAAGATATCAGTCATACTCACTAATATTGAAATCCTATTATTAAAATGCACGCAGACAAGCATATCAAAACTGGTACCAGAATTGATGCGCAACGCCTTTCTCAAAATTAGTTTCCTCAACTGCATTCAAGGTACTTTTTTGTTAAAACCCATTAGTGTAATTACGAACTCAAATTGAAAAGCTTGAATATCAGCATACACTTTTTTTTCATTATTTAGACCGCAAAAGTTAGAGCCACTAGAACCAGAAACTTTAGGTTGTCTGTTCGATCAAGCTCTTAAATCCTTTTTTCCTCGTCGATTAAAAATAATAATGAGGTTTTTGGAATGCAGCCTGAGAAAACGAGAGGTACATTTGTACATGTTGACAGGAAGCAGCTGAAAAACGTTACGACTGAGCAAACTGCTTGCATTCAAAATGATGAAATTAATTGTAGAATAAGGAACGTCAAAACTATGTTATAGTTTTTATGTATTTTTTGATATTTTTCATTATTGTTTTTTTAAAGTCTTAATACCGTCGGATATAGTAATCACCAAATGCTCGTTTTGCTGGTTCTCATCGCTTTATCGAATCAATGAGACACATCAGCTGGCCCCAATAAAAAGACGCTTAGACAGATTTTTGTTATGTTTTCGGGCAGCGGTTTATGCTCTGATTTTCAATTTCTTTTAGTAATTTTTGTTCTATATTAGCACAAGATTCCTTAGCATTAATAGTTTAAAAACAACAGGAAGACGTAATGACAAATTACAATGTGAAAACTTCTTATTATCACTTGAGAACTAAATCTGCTGAGCAAGTTAAAGAGCAGAAGTTCTTCTTGCTTTTAAACTATCAACTGTCGGTCGTTCACTGATACTTTTGGTTTTATTTTCGAAAGAAGTTTTTTGGCAAACAAATCTATTAGAAGTTGTGCCAATGTTTGAGGGGGGCATCAAAACCAATTTCGAATTAAAACTTAATTAAAGCAATGATTGTAATCAATGATAAATTGACTCAGAAAACTGACAAGGATCATGATTAACCACGAAGACGAATTCTTATAAGTTTAAGCGCTCGTAATTTGAGCTCTGAGAAGTTTTTCCTATGTTTAAGTTTAATGCCTAAATGCAAATAACTGTCTGCTTTGATAATAACATTAGAACACTCACTCCCACTTCTATCTTTATACAATTACTCTATTTAATAGAAGCCTGTACTAGTCCAGATCAATTAGTTACATTGTAAGATCTTGCAAGTTTCTTGCAACAGATGGGGTGAATTCATGTGATTTGCAGAAAGAAGGCTTACCTTGCAAGATCTTGTAAGATGACTGGTTTTCTCACAAGTTCATGCAGTTTAGCAGTTTCAAATGGTATATACTCAACCAAACTGCAATACATACACTGACAGACTATCTACACAAACAATTAGAGTTCTTATTACTACCTTACCGGGCCCTAAACAAAATAATAATGTTACACTTTATCGCACAAAGAAGTCTTTAAAGTAAAATTCAAACACAATGAAGAATGGAGAACGGAAGAACTTTTTTCCTAATGCGCACAATTTTGCTTCATTTAACAGCTCGGAGAGATTGAACGGTTTCCAGGGAAAAACACAATTTAAAACCTCGCCCATTTCCACAAGCGAAAAATACCCTCACCGAACAACCCCATGGAATTTAGCCCACTCGACTGTATAAGAGCTGCACATTTAGCGCAATTAGCCATGATTCGCGGCGTGCCGTGGCCATGAATTAGCGCCTTTGAACTTGATATGAATTATCGCGACCGATTATCTGTTCCAATTATCGCGGCCAAGAATCAGTGTTTATTTACATGGCGGTTATTTCCCATATTGGTGGAGGTAATTGTTCCAGCGTTTTTTTTTCAAAATGGGAGGATATATGCGAGGAAGGCTTTTTTCTTCAGTCAAGTTTTGACTTTTTGTTAACGTATCGTAGAGAAAAAGAAAAACACAATTTTTTAGCCCCCAGGATCTAGGTTTGAATTATATAAAAAATTATCAGAGATTTGAAAACGAGGAACACTGAAATTTCCAAGGAAAAAGGAAAACAGAAAAGGAAAAACATCGATGACGGGAAAGATCGCGTTGAATATTAAGATAGAAACAAATGTAAAAAAAAAATTGTTGTAACTTCAATTAGCTTAAATGGAATTTTGTAAGCAAATTGTTACAATTTCAAGCCTAAACATTAACAATTTAAACTACTCGACCAAAAAATTCCAAAAAATTTAATTATTTTTTTTCTCAAAGTTTTGTTGCAAAAAATTCTTTTATTCATCTCTCTGTTTTCTGATGGTTAAAAAGTTTTTGTACGAAAATTTTTTTCTCTGTAGCGAAATTTTTTCTGGAATATAGAAGACTGCAGGCCACTTAGAGATCTCAATGTAGCGAAAAACAAGATTTAAACTGTAAAACTAAACCTGATTCTTTTCTATTTGTATTTTTTATATTGTCAGAGCAGACAGTTCGAACTATTCTCTGCTAAATTCTGCTAAAAACTGCCGTTTTAAAAAAATTCAATGACAAAATTGTGTTTATTAAAACTAGCTGTTCATGCATCTGTGAGATTTTTGAAACCCATAGGGCGATTACAATAATGAAACATTCAAAACGATAAAAAATTTTCGAAAAACTAGAAAATGTTTATTTCAATTTTGGTTTCAACTTTACATTTACCGACACAGTTCAGTTGCCTCAAGAACTCGTTGCAAAGTTTAAAAAAAAATTGAAGCCATTAATGAAGGGGAAGGATTTTAGTGTGAATGAAGATGAAGTACTCATAAACGAGAAAATTTAAAAAAAATTGTAAAGAGGTTTGAATTTTGGTTTCAGTCTGCGTTTGTTTTGTGTGTGTGCCCGCACTTGAAAGTTAGAGCGTCAGAGAAAATAAGTGTGTGAGAAAGGTACTTTCTTTGAATATTAGACACAAATAGAGGACACAAAAATGTCAAAAATGATGAAAAATCTGAAAAATATAAATTACTTAAAATGTACTTCATTTGCTACAAATTGCGGCCTTAAATATGTCCGACACTGATATTGTGTTTTTTTGAAAAATATGCTGACAGAACATCTGCGACATTTTAAATTACTGATTTTCTCATAAGGCTCCTGAAATATCGAAATTGAAAAATTTTTTCAACACCCTCAAAAACTTTGTTTTCAAATTCAGTATCAATTTTACAATTACTGATATAATTGCCTCCATACGAAGTTAATGAGAAAAAATAACTAAACAGACCTGAATGAGCGGCGGGCAACCTTGAGTAAGAATCAGAAGCCAAAGTAAATCAAACCAAGATTAAGAATCAGAAGCCATTTTTTTGTTGTCGGGGTTTGTGATTGTGTGTTTATTTGTGTGTGCGTGTGTGTGGGCGCTTGTGCGGGATTAAATAGTAAGAGTCTTTGCGTTTGTAATACGCGTGCTATGTGTGCGTAAGAGGAAGACAGGTAGTGAAAAGTGCGGGTAAGTTTCTTTAAATTTTGGACACAATTACTGGCAGAGTGCAAAAACTGTCAGAAATTGTATCAAAAATAGAAAGATTACTTAATAGTGACTACAAAATGCGGCTTTGAATATGTCCAAAACCCCAAAGGTGTGTCTACAATTATTACCGAAAACTCAACTGTGAGATTTCAAAAAAATTCATGTCCCCTTCTGCTCATGAAACGTCCAATATGACAAAATACTTCGAAATAATGATATAAACGAGCGGTGACGATCATTGATTATTGGCCATTTGCTAAAAATAATTTTTTTAAATGATGGGCTTTGTACATTTTGTAGGCGTTTCTTTGTTTATTGTGTGAGCGTTTGTATGGTTTTTGTGTGCCTGTGTTTTTCAATTTGTACTGCAATTATCTTATTAGAGTTCTGTGAAGAGATTTCATTTTTGTCTGCCGAAAAGGGCGTTTTTTTGTTTCAAACAGTAGAGATTTTTCTCCAATGCATTTATGTTGCTTTTGGATGCTCACTTTTTCTCTGGCAAAATTTCAAAGTCGACTTTTCAACTTTGAGAAATATGTTGGAACATTCTGTGCTCGCAGTCTCGCACGAGCCGTCTTGTAATAATTAGGCAAAAAGTATAGTTACTATCTTAAGATACTAAATGCAGTGAAAAAACGTTATTTGCCATAAAGCAATCTTTCTGTGACTGAATATAAAAGAATCTTATTGTTTTATTTCACCCAAAGAAACGATTGTGTCACTTTTAACAATAATCATAGATAAAATTTGAAGTACTTGCTCTCAAATTTCAGGGGGCTCGAACATTAAATTGGGCTCTTTTCGCAATTGTAAACATTGGTGAAGCGCTACCATTTTTACCCCCTGCTAAAATAACGAAATGTACCAGATTTGGCTATACTTACTCAATGCTAAAATACACAGTGTGCCAAAGTACCCAATATATACGAATTATTTTAATACTTTTTTAAAATTAAAAAAGTATGTAGCATGTTAGTGTCCATGCGAAATAAACTATCTTTACATTGTAACAAGGAGGCTCGGTACAATGCGCTCGAATATAGTGTTCCAACCGCACTCGTGAAAATTTTTGTCTTAATTGTCTACAAATGAGGGAGAGATAGAAACCTTGCATAAACACTTACTTTGTTGAAGAATAATTCAGATGTAGAGCAGACAGTTCGAACTATTGTCACTTAGTAAAATGAAATACAGATGAATGAATGTCAGATTGAGTCAGTTGATGGGTCGCCATGTTGAAAAAAAAATAATACATATCTTCAAATGTTTGGAATTCAAAAAATAATATTTGATTTCTCTGTATTTTGAAACAGTTCTTCAAATTGAGCTTTTCCAGTGTTCGGGCTCTTGAAATAAAGACGAGATTATCTATTGTTTGTAAAATTACCTATATAAAATATACACTCTGCGAGAAAGAAGATGAAAATTTCTTTTCCATTTAATTTCACAAAAATATTATTAAAATTTTCTTTAAATTTATTGCTAGTTAAACAATTGAAACGGCAAAAACGTGAAAAGAATTCATAAACCAATGCTTCTCAAAGCAAACAAATAGGATTTCTTAACCTGTTACACAAAACTACATGCAGGGTGCAATAACACAGAGAAAACTCAAAAAGCAAAGAATATTAAGTAAATTCTGCTAAAAACTGCCGTTTTAAAAATATTCAATGACAAAATTGTGTTTATTAAAACTAGCTGTTCATGCATCTGTGAGATTTTTGAAACCCATAGGGCGATTACAATAATGAAACATTCAAAACGATAAAAAAATTTCGAAAAACTAGAAAATGTTTATTTCAATTTTGGTTTCAGCTTTACATTTACCGACACAGTTCAGTTGCCTCAAGAACTCGTTGCAAAGTTTAAAGTTTAAAAAAAAAATTGAAGCCATTATTGAAGGGGAAGGATTTTAGTGTGAATGAAGATGAAGTACTCATAAACGAGAAAATTTAAAAAAATTGTAAAGAGGTTTGAATTTTGGTTTCAGTCTGCGTTTGTTTTGTGTGTGTGCCCGCACTTGAAAGTTAGAGCGTCAGAGAAAATAAGTGTGTGAGAAAGGTACTTTCTTTGAATATTAGACACGAATAGAGGACACAAAAATGTCAAAAATGATGAAAAATCTGAAAAAAATAAATTACTTAAAATGTACTTCATTTGCTACAAATTGCGGTCTTAAATATGTCCGACACTGATATTGTGTTTTTTTGTAAAATATGCTGACAGAACATCTGCGACATTTTAAATTACTGATTTTCTCATAAGGCTCCTGAAATATCGAAATTGAAAAATTTTTTCAACACCCTCAAAAACTTTGTTTTCAAATTCAGTATCAATTTTACAATTACTGATATAATTGCCTCCATACGAAGTTAATGAGAAAAAATAACTAAACAGACCTGAATGAGCGGCGGGCAACCTTGAGTAAGAATCAGAAGCCAAAGTAAATCAAACCAAGATTAAGAATCAGAAGCCATTTTTTTGTTGTCGGGGTTTGTGATTGTGTGTTTATTTGTGTGTGCGTGTGTGTGGGCGCTTGTGCGGGATTAAATAGTAAGAGTCTTTGCGTTTGTAATACGCGTGCTATGTGTGCGTAAGAGGAAGACAGGTAGTGAAAAGTGCGGGTAAGTTTCTTTAAATTTTGGACACAATTACTGGCAGAGTGCAAAAACTGTCAGAAATTGTATCAAAAATAGAAAGATTACTTAATAGTGACTACAAAATGCGGCTTTGAATATGTCCAAAACCCCAAAGGTGTGTCTACAATTATTACCGAAAACTCAACTGTGAGATTTCAAAAAAATTCATGTCCCCTTCTGCTCATGAAACGTCCAATATGACAAAATACTTCGAAATAATGATATAAACGAGCGGTGACGATCATTGATTATTGGCCATTTGCTAAAAATAATTTTTTTAAATGATGGGCTTTGTACATTTTGTAGGCGTTTCTTTGTTTATTGTGTGAGCGTTTGTACGGTTTTTGTGTGCCTGTGTCTTTCAAATTGTACAGCAAATATCTTATGAGAGTTCTGTGCAGAGATTTCATTTTTTCTGCCGAAAAGCGCATTTTTTTTTGGTTCAAACAGTACAAATTTTTCTCCAATGCATTTATGTTGCTTTTAGATGCTCACTTTTTCTCTGACAGAAATTCAAAGTCGACTTTTCAACTTTGAGAGATATGTTGGAACATTCTGTGCTCGCAGTCTCGTACGAGCCGTCTTGTAATAATTAGGCAAAAAGTATGGTTACTATCTCAAGATATGAAATGCAGTGAAAAAACGTTATTTGCTATAAAGAAATCTTTCTGTGACTGAATATAAAAAAATTTTATTGTTTTATTTCTCCCAAAGAAAACGATTGTTTCAATTTTAACAAAAACTATAGATAAAATTTGAAGTAATTGCTCTCAAATTTCTGGGGGCTGGAACATAAAATTGGGCTCTTTTCACCATTGTCAACATTGATGAAACGCTACTATTTTTACCCCCTGCTAAAATAACGAAATGTACCAGATTTGGCTATATCTAGCCAATGCTAGAATACGCAGTGTGCCAAAGAACCCAAAATATACGAATTATTTTAGTATTTAATTTTTAATATTAAAAAGTATGTAGCATGTTATTGCCCATGTGAGATAAATTATGATTACATTGCAACAAGGAGGCTCGGTAAAGTCTCGCATATAGTGTTCCGACCGCACTCGTGAATATTTTTGTCTTAATTGCCTACGAATGAGGGAGAGATAGAAAACTTCCATGAACTCTCACATTGTTCAAGAATAATTCAGATGTAGAAAAAATTGATTTTAACTTATCCCTCTCAAACAATTGAACGGCGACTATTTAGGGTTCCGATGAGTTTTGTCACTGACGGCACTACACGAAAAGACAGACAAAAAAATTGAATAACAATAAAAAACTTAATTTCGACCAAAACTGAATGTTCAATTATTGTCTTAAAAAAGAATACCAAAGTAAAAAAAAAGCATCTCATCAAGCCTAAATTAATTTAAGTTTAAATAAAATTCATTAGGAAACATATGGGGCCTGCCTATAATAAGATTAGGTTACAAGTAAACCAAAAATGAACGAAAAATGGGGAGAGTTAAAAAAAACGCTGATATATTTTTCATACGATTAGTTTCCGAGTTTTGAAAACAATTAGGTATCAACTGAAATTTTTAAAAAGATTTAACTTTACCTCCATAGTTTCTATCACCAATTATAACAAAAACTCTAACCTAAACGAAAAAGACGAATTTTCTTTCTTAAATCGTATTCTCTTAAAAGAAAAAAGAAAAACATTGAATTCGATAATGTTGTACACCAGAAAACTGTTAACAAAATGGCATTGTACAAATCCTAAAACACATAAAACATTTTGAAAATATACAGCATTTAGAGTATTACACAAATATATTGGATACTGAGAAACTATAAACAATGAAAAATTAGAAAAGGTCCGTCAACGAATCTCTGTATTCCAATATATTTGGATCCTTCAGATATTCCCTGAAATAGAATCCTTTCAGAAAACCTTAAACTGTTGATTTTTTTAACCTTATCGAGCTTTTTTATTTGTTCAATTGGAAATTCGCTACAACTTCAGGACTTGCAGGGTCAATCTTTTATCCAGGAATTCCGAATTACTTTTCCTAGTCAGAAAAGTTCTTCCTGTTCTCGCAATCTGGTTGCACTTGGAAGTTTGCAATTCATTGTTGTTGCTAAAAACTGGTAATTGTTTCCTAACATATTTTAAGAAAAAATGCTATGCATCGATATTTGAGAAGGAGTTCAACAGGCATGATCATAAATTTTACTGTTAAATCAATCAAGCGCTCATACTTTTTCTTTTGAAACGCACTTTTGTTTTTCAATTAAGTTGTTTTTCTAAAGTTATCATTAGACTTCTTCTGATACAAACGAGCATAAGAGATTAGTATTGAACGTGACTTAAATCAAGCGCGTTCAAAAGTGTTACTCTAATTTTTATAGGAAAACAGTTCCTTATATATTTCTAGATTTTGACGCTGCACGCCATTCTAGATGGTATTCTTTTGATCTCATCTTTTAAACTTAATTTTGTTGTCTAATATTATTCCTAGGTGTCATACTGGCTACAATTCTCCTTTGCTCAGACGGTTATTTTTGAGATATGATGGAGTTCGTGTTTTTTTATAGAGCAAACACGATATATTCTGTTTTGATATATCTATATCTATATCTATATCTATGTGACTGAAAGTTATAACACATTTTTTCGATATTTTTTCCAAATGATTTCTGTCCATAATTTCATTCGTTTGAAAAGAATAGGGGAAATTGTCATCGGCGTTCTGGATTACTTAACAATTATCATTATCGATAGCTCTATGAAGATCATTCACATAAGTGTTGAACAATAATGGTCCTAATACTGTGCCTTGTGGCGCTCCTCTGTTAAGTAAAATCAAGTCGGACTCATTACCTGAGAAAACTACTTTTTGAGTTCTGTCTTTCAAAAAGGATCTAAAAAATTGTGCGGATATTCTGTCTAATCCTAAACATTTCTCTTTTTCTATTAGTATTTCGTGTGAGATTGATTCAAATACTTTTGAGAGATCGAGGAATGCTCCACAAACCGTCTTCTTTTATCGACTTCAGTTCTTACATATTCCTTACATGGTATAGATTTTCATAAAGAGGTGAGACCAAAGCTTTTTTGAGGTCAGTCGGAAACGACGACTCAGAAACAAACTCGTTTATCAGAAATTAGAGAGGCTCCGCTTGCACCGATTGGGCATCTTTCAACGCCCATAAGGGAGTTTTTGAAGGACCCAAAGATTTGTTCACATTCGAACATTTTATCAAATAACATATTTGAAAACAAACCTACGTGCAGTTCCCGTTTCAACTGAGAACAATGTTTTATCAAATGTTTTCTTTCACCAAAGTATTCTCCCAAAATTGAAAACTTGATGTTCAAAAGGTTTGCGATGTCTTTTCCGTTCGTAATGAGCTCACCGAAACTGTCATTACAATTCGATGTTTTTCGTTGTTCCTAACTTATTGTATAAATTGTCAGCGACTTTTTGCTGTGTTCAGAGCAATAAAGCCTTTTAACAAAGAAGCTTCATTTTCTGATTTGAATTTTTTCAGTTAGGAATTTATTTCTATAAATTAGGAATTTATTTCTGTAGTTTACTTTTTTCGTGGTCACTGAGAAGAGTTTACGCTCATTTTCAAACTACGGTTGGTTAAAACCCACACAATCGGGTTCCCAGAGCTTATCGTTGTTTCATCGAAGTCGATGAACAAATGTCACAAACTGCCATCAGCGTGGTGAATCTTTGCTCAAACTTTTCCTCATTTTCATCATGTATTTCAAGTTCTGTTACTTTTGATTGATCAAAACTGATCCATATTTGTTTTCCGTGTACGTGGAATTGGCGAATTAACAGGATCCAATATAGTTCATAGAAAAGGTCGTGCCTTGATCATGCTCAGTTACCCTAAACAAGTTCAGTTTTGACAACAAAATCTGGGCCAAGTTGAGCCCAATCTCTTTGAATAAGCTCATTTGGACAAATTGTGTTCAGCCCGTTTGTACAAATTATTGACAGTCATTACTTATTAAAAACAAAACAATGTCATACACTTTGATCAACAATAACTAGAAAATACCTGCAAATCAGAATAGTGGCGTTTTCCACATATTCAGACCACCTTTTTATTCCTCCCTTTTCTCCAAATTGCGTTAGAGGAGAGGGTGAAAGTGGTTTTAAGTTTCAGCCTTTATTTCATAAAATTCTCGCTAGTTGTTCACTGCATAATGCTGTTAGTTTGCCATTCCCCAGACATGCACGAAACTGTGAACAGAAGGAAACTAAAACCAGAATTTTGAACAAAAATTTCAACAAGTTTCGTATGTTTTTGACCGATTGCGCGAAAGGTCGAAATTTTGTGCAAACAGTGGATGGCCACTGTTGTAGTTATCTGACTTCGAAAGTTTTTCACAAAAAAAAAACGTTTTAAGATTTATATTTAATTCTTTGTTCATTTCTTCTGTTTCATTGACCGAATGGAACAAAAATTTATTAATGTTCATTTATTGATCTTAATGAATTTCAGTTTTTAATTGATATTTTTAAAACTTTCGATTGAAATTTTGGTCTTTTCACTAGAACAATTCACTGCATGATTCAAAAACTAATGAACCGATCAGTTTACCATTGTGTAAAATATGTGAAATTAGAGACACAAAAAATAACTTAAACCTTTTGTTTTTTATTCATCTGCTACTCAATACGTTCGGCCGCCAGGTCAGTAAAAAAGACAATTTTACAAGTGGTGACGGAAGCATTAGAGTGTCTGCTAGACATTAATTTTGTGCAAAGACTAAACTCACAGCGGGATTTGAAACCCTAACAAGCCGTATGACTTGAATAATCAAAATAATGACACTAAACGGCGAAAACAGACTTAAGAAGGTAAATTTTAACCCCTACTCTCTCCTATCAAAGCAACTAGGTTAAGTAACTTGAGCCATTTAGCCATTTGGCACTAAATTGTTATTTTAACACACATACTCTAAAAGTGAAATCACAGCTTTTACAGTTCAATTGTGCTCTAAATTTCTTCACACTGGCATTAACAATTTTGTGTGAGTTGTGTTCAATTTGCGTTGCTCAAGTTGATAAATTTAATTTATGCTACATTGCACTGAAAAACATATACTTCTTTCGATATAAAAATGTTCAGAAGGCCTGAAAACTGTGTCGGTACTTTTTTGAGTTTGAGGTTCAAATTTAATTTATCACACGAAAACATGGAATAAGTTGTCGTGTGGGATCCATTGACATCAAAATAGTCGGAGCTTGTGTTTCTAACTGACGTCACTCTTATTTGCACCTCCTATTATATCTAGTCCTCTCCCTAAAATTGTAATATTCTACCGCAACACAACTTGGTTAAAGGAAATAAAATTAGTTTAACCAGGACAAAGAAAACATAAAGATTTATTTAGAAATATGTCTCGATGCAAGAGTCAGTTTTGTACATTATAGAATAGGAGGAGCCGAAACTGCTTTTTCCAAAATTAGGGAATTTAGTAAAGTATAAAGCGCTTGTGCGCATGTTCCTCCCTTAGTAATTAAGTACTATGCCTGTGTTTTTTGCACTTTACTCTTTGTGGTCAATATTCGTGGGCGTAGTTTAGAAAACAAGCTAATGAACAAGCTTCAATGACGTCACTGGTTAAATTCGCAACACTTGCCTTTTTCAATCTTCAAGAAACAGTTGAGCTGTTGTTTCAAATTGACAGTTGTAATGATTTCAGTCTCTCCCGAGAATGGGGTAACTAAAAGTACTAACTTTATAATCTTTGGCCCTAAGCCTGTGTAAACAATACTGTCAAAACTAAAAACAAATCAACTGTTCGTACGGAATTCTCGAAAATTTGCAGGACACATTTTTTCTCAAATTTTCCAAAACTACATTGGTTAAAAAAGACCTCAGAAAGCTCATCCGAAAATGATCATGAACTTAAGAAGACGAAGAGATCTGTGAAAAAATGTTTATGGTAACTCATTTTATCTCTATACACACCCTCCTTAGTAACCACTCTAAGATACCTCTACGATTGTAGAATTTGGAGAATCTTACTTTTGTCACAAAACGTTGCAATTTGAAATAATAGAAGTTGAAGTTCGAAAATCGTTTACCCAAAAAAATTGTTAGTAAAACTGTTGGCTTACAATTCAATGCCATTCGGCGTAGGCATATATGTGGAACAAATAAATGTGGAGTTTAAAGCTGAGAGAATGCATCACTACTTTTCCAAGGAGAGGCAATTTATAAAGATAAGTTATCATCAAGTTTTCACATCAGCATGGCGAAAATTGGACGGGAGTTAGTACATACACGAGGCAAGTTTCTTCATTGTCACTCATAAGAAAACGTTTTAGAAGTACAAACAGGGGGACAGTAAATTTTCGAAAAGGCTAGTACTTTGAGTTGAGAGGTTGGCCGATGTAATAATTGGTAGCAAGAGGAGTCTGATATTGTTTTTGTTTTAATTGAATAGCTAGAATAGAAGTCAGCCATGTATAAAGAAGCTGTTCAGGTCAATTGAATGGTCATTTGAAATCATAACAAACTTTACGTGAGAAAAGCTCAACTGAAGCAGTCATTTTTGTACATAGTTGTCTGACTAAATACTAAAGACCAGAACAATAGCATTACCACGACAGCACCATTAAAGAGCCGTCGCTTAGGAAATTACCTGTAAACAATGTGAAAATCAAAACTTTGTTGAGAGAGTTGAGCTGACTTAACAAAACCACAACACCAGAGACCCACGATTAAATCAGGCGGCTTAAACGAGAGGTTTGATAAGGCATTCTTGTGGTGATAGAGAACAGTATCTATCATTTTGTGATATTGGTTACAAAGATAAAAATCTGAACCATCATTTATAATGAGAACTCTTGTTAAATTTTGGTTTCTTTCAGTAATCCTTTAGGTTTCTTGTTTACACATTTGATTTTATTTGATTACTTGAATCAATTCATCTTTTCGTGTTGAGTTTCCATCAGCCGACGAAAGCAGTGTGGGGACAACAGAGCCGTCCATTAAATGTCCGAGTGCCATCAAACCACTTTTCAATTTGTGAGAGTTTTGGGTGTTAGTCCTTCCTCAACTATTCAGTCTAAGCAAAGTACAAATTTCAACAGTGTCGCTCGTGGGAGGGGTCTACAGAATTCTTGACATTTTGAGTGGGTCCAAGGCAGTAATGGATGCGACTTACGTGACACCCGGGGAAGAAAAAGAAACCTGTGGCTGAATCATGTTGGAGCTTGACTGAGAGAGAGAGATAAAGTGATTTTGTGCAAAGCAGTTTGCTAGTTGAGATAGAGTTCAATCATGGCATTGTTGTCATTTTGCTTTTCTATGGTGTAGAATATAGAGTGAGGAAAGGCAATATAGAGTCAGGAAAGCCAAGAGCAATAGTTACTTGAGGCCGATTTAGGATATAGAATTGAAATAGTGTATTGACTTTCTGAGTGGAAAAAAATGCTACATGACCCTAGCCAACATCACAAAAAGTGGTTAGGCAAGGTAGAGAGTGTAGTGAGAAGTGAGAGTTGGAGATGTGTAAAGCAAAGAGAGAAACCGAGTAAGAGCGAGTTAGATAAAGACTGTCAGTTTTAATAATTGCCTTAAATGAAGACAAAAAGCAAATTCTGATAACCAAGAATTTGGAACAAGAAGTTTGTAAGTTGATATTTGGTACGTGGCAGTTTTTGAGAGTCAGACAAGTAAAATAGAGTAGAGAACAAAAGTTAGAGCAATAGAGAGAGTAATTTTTACAGGCTTTAAATTTTTCAATCTAGATATTCCCGAGCAGTAGAGTTTGAGAGCTGAGAGCTGAGGGAGAAAGCGAGAATTAGTTTTCAAAGGAGGTAACTAGTTGTTCAAAATCAACAAACAAAAAGGGATCATCGATAAAGTGCCAGTGAATTTCGAAGGCCGGCATTTATTGATAGAAGAAAGTTGAGAAAAAGTAGTTGTAAGTGAGGGTGGAACGGAAGAGCACGGAGAATAAAAATTGCTGACAGATAAAATCGAGGCGGATGGAATGTAACTGTTTCTCAATTGTAGAGCATTTTCTGTCACAGAGATTTCCGAATTGGGAGGGATGGAAAATGTACTACTTCGTGTTGTAGAAAATTTTTTAAAAAAGAGGAGCAGGCAATGGAGTCGATGTTTTGCTTATTGGGAGTTTGCGCGTTAGAAGCAGCATGTAACTTGCCACTTTGGGATATCAGTATTGCGCCAGATGTCAATACCTAGAGAGGAAAATCTTGGTTTCTTTGACCAACGTTTATCTTCAGTAGATGAAACAGACTGCTGTGGAGTGCGAGAGGGTGTAAAACGTAGTATTGGGTTAGCAAAACCTTGTGACAGACAAAAAGATAAACTAATTGGGAAGATAACAAAACGTGTGTATAAAATTTTAGGCAAAATTATGAGACCAGTGAAATTGGGTTTAGTGAAAGCGACTTGTTGAACTCAGAGTTGCTCAGAATTGCTCAACCATTCCAGTTAAATTGTAGATTTACTACAATTGAGTGACGAGCAAGCTGAGAAACTGTAGTGAATTGTGTTTGGAGACATATTTGTTGAAGAGAAATGAGGCATAAATGTTGGGATTGACAAAAAACCGCGCAAGAAGTGAATCTGCATAGAACTGAATGACTGAAAACGGGTGAAACTACATATTTTGCTCCCATATAAAGAGACGAGTTCACAAGATGGGGAACATGAGCGAAAAAGCCGTGAAATGTTGGTCAGATCGTAGGGGAAGATTCAGAAAAAATAAGATTACGGTAGACCAATATGGAAACGTTGTTGTCAAAATAGGAAATTTATTTACACCTGAACATTTTCTGAACTATATGGACAGCTCATTGGGGATTGGTGAGGATTATTGCTTCTTCATGGTGACTCTTGCTTCTTCATGGTTTCGAATGTTCCGAAGACGATGACGACGTTGTAGATTTTTCCTCTGGGCACCAAATCACCAAATGTTGGTTGGATGTTCTCAAAAGACAGGAAGCAAGGACTTCCTTAGGAAAATTTTGGAACCATGGTTTCGGTTCTATCTGATGGCCAAACCCATTTGAAGGATATAAAGTTCCTCCATATTTTTCACGGATTGCCTCACTAAAAGCAACATTGGAGGGATCAAAACCACGGGGATGGGCATTTTCTTTGAATGCGATATCAACGTTTTCGCGCCTTGTGAACATGAGACTAGAGCTGGGTTGCCAACAGGATTGGAGATTTTTCTTTGGAAACAGATGACAAATTGGCTGAGGCAGTTAATGGATGTGCTGGCTTTGCAATTATGAGATCACAGCCTACGGGGATGGTATTATCGCTAGCAGTTTGAAATAGTAAACCTGTTGGACAAGCTCACTCAGTGGAATAGCAGCTCGACTGTCATGGATCCAAATTATTCTGTTCTATGTTTGATTAACTGAGGGTGAATCCGAGGGGAGATAGATTTTGGCCAGGGCAGAGAAAAATAAAGCGCAAAAAGTTATAACACGTGGGGGATGATGCGGAAGTGCAAACTCCAAACTTTGTCATGGTAACCAGCAAGAACACGTCGGGGTGATATCAAGAAATTGTTAAGGTTTTGTGTCTTAAGACACAGCTGAAGTGCTTGTAAGACCCAAACCAACTAGAAGAATGTTCGATTGGATAGGCAATTCAATGCATTCATGTCGATGGAGGAATCTGATGGCTTGAAAATAACAACGCTCTATCAAGGGCTAGAAAATATCGTTTTGAATAAACGTTAGAAAACTAACTGACGGAGTGTATGAAGATCCAAATGTTGCTCAGGGTTTAGCGGTTGTGACCAACGAAAAGAACACCAGGGCTGTCAAAAAATTTGAGGCAGGTGATTGAAGGGAAAAGGGCCAAGTGTCAGGCACAGCTTGTAATGTTTTGTGGCGTGGGATGCTTCATTTTATCTTTTTCAAATTGGCAAGGTACTGGCGTCAATTCACAGACACGTTTCATGGGCACAATGAGGTAGTAGAGACTGTTAGTTCATTTCAGTTTGTAGAAGTGAGGAGAGGAGAGAGCATCAAAATGCGAATTAATTCAAAAATAAACCTTCAACCGTTACCTTGTTTGTTTCGACTGTGTTAAAAAATAATGAAATGTTAAGATGTCTTGCTTGTTCTGATGGCGGGCATCTTTATAAAACTTTTAAAAGAAGGGAAAAATCAACGATTCGCAGACCTCAGCAGCAAAAGAAGATATTAACAAGATCAATTCAGGATGTTCATTGGTAGAACCAAAAGATTTGGAGGGAGATTTGAAGAACCAAAAGAGGGAGAGTTGAAGAAGGGTAATTCAGAGATTACGCATATTTAAGTCAGGAAATTGTCCATATGTTCAGCAGATTGGGAGGTGGAACATTCATCCGCTTACTGAATTTTTGCTAGCCTTCGAATTTGGTTTCTAAAAATAAGGTAAGATTGCATGTATTAATCAGAGACTTGGTCCCTCACGGAAGCTGGACACGAAGCAGCGGTTGCTCCTAGCAGGGAAAAACTCTGTGGCATGGATTAGAAAAGCCCTTTGCGAGAAAGATTGGTGAGGAGCGAAAGACATTCGAAATTCAGTAAAGGGCAAAAAATCAGTTTGGGTGGAAAGCATACAAAATGGTACTTGCTGAAGATAGAAAACATGGAGAACCGGAAGGAAAGATTTAGGCCTGAACTAGTTGAAGGTACAGAACTGTGCAGCGTCGACCAACCGTTTGGCCACAGAAAAGTAAACGGATTGCCAGACCTGATAACCAATCAGTTTTGTGTCAACAAAACTGATAAATTGGACCATTCGTCGGACCTCAAGCTTGAGGCTTACAATTGTATGAAAAAATAGAAACCAATGAAGACAACAATGCGTGAAAAATGGAAGACCGTCAATTAAAACCTCACCTGATTTCTGGGAACAGAGAGGAAGAGGATTTTGGTGTCAATGAGGATGTTTTCAGCGTCATTGATTCATTGGTGTGTGGAAGGCAGAAGGAGAATCAGATTTGAAGTAAATTCAACTAGGAGAAGCACATCACTATGATAACGAAAGTCAATCATGTATTATTCTCTGACTACCTGACCAATTTGACAACTGTGGGGATTAACCACATTCAATTCCGCATATGCGGTTCCCATTATCTAACTTGAGATATAAGCTCTACAGCGGGGAAGAAGTTCACTCAGCGGTCTAATTGATTGGCAAGGGACAACGTCGATCAGTTGAAGAGAATCGTTAACTCAAGGAGGAAGAAAAATGTCGAAAGTTGAAGAGCGGAGTTGATTTCACCATCCTTTTAATCATCCCCTTTTACCCATCTAGTATCGTCTTTTTTATATTTCATACAGGTTTCTGTGTTCAACCACTGACCCATAGTGTACTATAGTTAGTTCTAATGAGTTTTGTTCGTATGATTTATCTTAACGTAGACAATTCGGAGTATCAATCAAAAGTTTGGAGTAATTTGACTCAATATACAGTTATCCTGGGGTTGAGGCAGCACCAGTACTTTCATGCAGGAACCTGTAATGTTACTAAATATATCTAAAACGCAAAAGAACATGATCGAGTCCAAAGAAAACGTTCAGGTGATTTGACTGTTTATTTGAAGTCATAACAAACTTTACGTTAAAAAAGATCAACTGAAGCAGTCATTTTTGTACATAGTTGTCTGATGAAATACTAAGGACCAGAACAATAACATTACAACGACAGCACCATAACAGAGCCGTAGCTTAGGAAATTACCTGTAAAAATGTGAAAAACAAAGCATTGTTGAGAGAGTTGAGCCGACTTAACAAAACCATAACACCAGAGAAGCGCGATTAGATCAGGCGACCTAAATGAAATGTTTAGTAGGGCTTTTTTGTTGTAATAGAGATCAGTTTGTATCATTTTAGTGATTTTAGTTACAAAAAAATTGTGAACCATCATTTACAATAAAAACTCTTGATGAATTTTCGTTTCTTTCAGTAGTCCTTTAGGTGTCTTGTTTACACATTTGATGTCATTTGATTACGTAAATATTTTCTTTATTTCAACTTGAGTTTTCAACAGTCAACAAGTGCAGTGTGGTGATAGCATAGTCCTTAAATAGAAGTCTGAGAGCAATCAAACCGCCTTTCAGCTTGTTAGAGTGTTAGGCGCCAGTCCATCCCCAACTAGTCAGGGTCAGCAAAAATAGAAATTCTACAACTACAACTATCGTGTTTTTTCAATACATTAAAAAAGGAGGCTCGCCAATGTCCTTTTCCGAAATGTCCATCCAGCGCTTCTCATTTGCAAAGACCTGAACCAAAAAATGTGTACAGAACAACTGAAATTTTTACTTAATTTCTTGTTGAAACTGAAATTAGTTCTAAGAGAACATTAAGAAAAAATTTTGAACTGATTATCCCCAAAAAACTCACCACTAAATTTTTCATGAAAAGTTTTCAATGCTTATTCTTAAATGAGCTAATTTAAAATAATATTTTCGTCACCATCAAATACCTGAGCGAATGTTTTTCCATGCAAAGTAAAATTCTCCAGTACAGTATTAAAAAATTGCAAATGCTTACAATTTACAATCTTTTCTTTTTGTGCTATCACAAAGAATGGCATTTTAGTCAGAAACACAGTTAAAAAGGTGCAAGCAACACCATTGCTTATTTGTTGAGCAACAAAGCAGTTTTAGATGAAGCTGAACGTTTTTTTGCAGCTGCTTTTAAATCTCAGGCAAAAGTTTGAAAAAAAATTGAGTTTGCCTCTGCTTTAAACAAATTCTTCTGAGCAGTGCCTGCACTTTTCAACAGCAAATTAGGACAAAAATTTTATTTAAAAATTAATTTAAATTTTTTTTTAATTGAACAATTTCATGCCTACCTTAGTGACAAAAAACAGCGCTAGCACAGGTTGAATTTATATCCAATAGAATTGTTGGAAAAACAGCATTGTCATCGTTTTTTATACAAAGCTGATATTATAATAGTTGTTTAAGAGAGAGGGGGAATGTTTAATTTTACTCTCCTTAATTTATATTGTTTTTGACTCCGCTAGTTAAAATTAATTTTTTTGTAAAGCAATTGATTTGTTGGTTTTTAGTCGTCGTCTTTCTTTTGCGAGTATTGATGAATTGGTTATGAAGAAAAACCACTATTTGGTTTTTAAAAGCTTGACTAAATTATGTTTTTGTTATAAAGATGTTTTTCTTTGAAGACGTGTGACCAAGCTTTGATAATTTAAATCAGGCGTATACTATTAGAAAGTTAGAAAATTGCCAGTAGAATTTTGTTACAAATAGAATTTTTAGTGCAGATTTGATTAGTTTTCGTTTTACTTGAATTAGGTTTTGCTATTGATAGGACCATGATTAAGACAGATATGGTCAAAATGAGCGACTAACTATCTGTCGACTTCACGGAATTGTTTTGAACAACAGCCATACCACCAAAATTTGTAGACAAAAATGGAAGAAATCTGGACCGAACAACTCAGTGGCTCGTTATCCTCTTTGAGAGAGAAGACCAGTATTTCTATTGTGAGCAATCAACATATTTCATAGGAATATAACTATCTTCCAACGAGAAATACCAAAAACTTGAGCAAAAGTCATTCAAAAGCGGCCAAAAGTTTTTTGAAAAGTTTACCGTCAAGAAGTGGTCAAATAGGGCGAAAATCAACAAACTCTCCTATTTGAATACTATACTCTCGATCGGATTTCTGAAGATACCACTCAAAATTCTCTGCATCAAACATATCGTCAGCCAAAAATGACGTAACAAAAAAACGAGCTGAGCGTATACCTCTAAACTGGGCGGAATAATAACGCGCTAGATCAATCAATTAATGAAAAAAATTCCAGGTCATCTGAGAAATGGCCAAACTAACAAAAAATGCAAAAAAAAATTTCAATTTGGTGTCTTAAACTGAAGCATGGGCTTGTCAATTTTAAGTCATATCCGCCTCCGATCTCTAATGAGTCTTTTTGGCTTATTGTATCACTCATAGGAGTTTGTGTTTTTGCTTGCACTTTCAAAACAACTGAAAGCAATCGCACCAAAAATAAGTCTTTTCATCCCGCAATCAATCATATGATCAATTGCATCAGTTAAGCGGAATGTCTTACAAATTAGAAAAAATAAGAACATTGAGTTGCAGCAGGATGTGAGGGTGTTCGCTTAATTTGAACTCATCCATTAAATTTTTCATTCCAGTTATATCTCTTTGACTACTATTGTTTTTCGATGTTCATTGTTTTAGCAAATCTGAATAGAACCTCAAACAAAATATTTGAAGTACATTGCGAACCAATTAAACTTGTAGTTATCAACATTTACAAGATAACGCTACACATTCGGTAACTCCTTGTAAATTTTAATCTAGTTCAAACGAAACTTCCTGTCGACGTGCATAATAGAAAAACAGCGCGGCGGTCAATTACCAGATTTCGTCAGAAACCTGTTACAATTTCTTTTGATCTATTCTAACTAAAACCGCCTACAATATGAAAACAATTCAACAATTGTGTGAATAAAACGTGAGGCAAAGTCAGCTTGATCCTGAAATAATAACAATTCACATTTTAGACAATTTAATTATTGGTAAATGTGATTTTAAGAGGTCGGAAGGAACTACGAAACACGCGTTGAAACATTTTTAGTGAATTTCGGTGAACATAACCTTTTCGAACGTCTCAATTATATACTTGATCAAAAGATTTTGTTGAAAATCGACTTAGAGGAACCTTTTGCAGTTTAAGCTGTCTGAATTAATGAAATAAAAAATGAACATGTTTACGGAGTGAAAAAGGTCGGTTCAGTATACTTTTTTAAAAACAGTCCTTTTTCTCAAGTGTATCGTAAAGCAAAAGCACATTATCCATACTTGCTTTTCACAAGAACTCAGTGAAGAATCTCACAATTGATTCGAACTGTAAAACAAACATTAAGAAAACAAATATTATTGTTGACTCTGATGGGATATTTGCTTTCAAACAATGTATTGTTGATTTTTTATGAGAAACTGAAAAGACTATTTGAAATTTGGAAAAATTTATTTCATTTTCAAGGACTATATATTCAAACACTAATTGAGGTCCAATGAGGTCAATACTGAAACGTAAAAAATTAATGTTAAACACAGCGGTTAGACTTTATAATTCAACAAGGAAGCTCGGTAATGTGCCTTTGCACATAATATGTCGACGGTTATAGGCGATGGAGCAGATTCGAGAAAATTGGCTCAGTTGCCTCAAATAATAACTAACACACACGAGTATAGGTGTCAACGCTAAAAAAAAAACGCAAAATTCTGTACGATTGGCGCTGAATGCGTTGAAATCATGTAAGTCAACGCTTTAGCGTAGATCCTACATAAATTCAACGCATTCAAGACCAATCTTATATATTTTGCGTTGAATCTAGCAAAGATCTTACATATTTTGCGTTGAATTCAGCGTAGATCTTACATATTTTGTGTTGAATTTGACGTAGATCTTACATATTATGCGTTGAATTTAGCGTAAATCTTACATATTTTGCGCTGCACTTAGAGTATATCTTACATATTATGCGTTGAATTTAGCGTAGATCTTACATATTATGCGTTGAATTTAGCGTAGATCTTTCATATTTTGTGTTGAATTTAGCGTAGATCTTACATATTTTGCGTTGAAATTAGCGTAGATCTTACATGAACTCAACGCAGTCAAGGCCAATCTTACATAGCTTGCGTTGAACTTAGCGCAGATCTTATAAATTTTGCGTTGAATTTAGCGTGGATCCTTAAATTTTTTGTGTTGATTTTAGCGTAGATCTTACATATTTTGCGTTCAAATTAGCGTAGATCTTTCATTAACTCAGCGCATTCAAGGCCAATCATACATCTTTTGCGTTGAATTTAGCGTAGGTCTTACATGCTTGGCGTTCAAATTAGCGTAGAACTTACATGAACTCAAAGCATTCAATCCTAAAGATTTTGCGTTGAAATTAGCGTAAATCTTACATATTTTGCGTTGAATTTAGCGTAGATCTTACATATTTTGTGTTCGTTTTAGCGTAGATATCACATATTTTGCGTTGAAATTGGAAAAGATCTAGCATGAAATCAACGCGTTCAAGGCCAATCTTACAAAATGTGAGTTGAATTTAGCGTAAATCTTACATATTTTGCGTTGAATTTAGCGTTGATCTTTCACATTTTGAGTTGAATTTAGCGTAGATCTTTCATATTTTGCGTTGAAATTAGCGTAGATCTTTCATATTTTGTGTTGGTTTTAGGGTAGACCTTATATTTCTTGCGTTGAATTTAGCGTTGATCTTTCACATTTTGAGTTGAATTTAGCGTAGATCTTTCATATTTTGCGTTGAAATTAGCGTAGATCTTACATATTTTGTGTTCGTTTTAGCGTAGATATCACATATTTTGCGTTGAAATTGGAAAAGATCTAGCATGAAATCAACGCGTTCAAGGCCAATCTTACAAAATGTGAGTTGAATTTAGCGTAAATCTTACATATTTTGCGTTGAATTTAGCGTTGATCTTTCACATTTTGAGTTGAATTTAGCGTAGATCTTACATATTTTGCGTTGATTTTAGCGTAGATCTCAGATGAAATCAACGAAAAATTTTAATATACATTGTAAAATATATATAATTTTTTTGATATATGTATTTTTTGTATATATTTCTAATATTTATTATATTAGAAAAAAAAGCAATAACTGTGAAATAATAATGATAATAACAATAATAAAAACAACAATAAAAAAAACAAGAATAAAAGCGATAAAAAAACTATTGATAGCATTGAAGATAGAAATAGTTAAAACAGTAGTAAAAGTAAAATGATAGTAAAAATAAAAACAGTAATAATAATAACATTAACTATATTAATAACAATAATGATAACAGTAATAATAATAATAATAATAATAATAACAATAATAATATTAAAAATAATGATAATAATAATAATAATAATAATAATAATAAAAATGATAATAATAATAATAATAATAATAATAATGATAATAGGAGTAATAATAATAATAATATTAATAATAATAATAATAATAATAAAAATAATAATAATAATAATAATAATAATAATAATAATAATAATAACAAAAAATAGGAGTAATAATAATAATAATATTAATAATAATAATAATAATAACAGTAATGTAAATACTAAAAATGATAATTCTAGTGATAATGATAATAGAACCAATAATAACAATAATAATAACAATAATAGAAATAATAATAATAATAACAATAATAATAATAATAATATTAGTAAAAATGAAAATAATAATAATAAAAACAAAAATAATAAAGTTAATAGTTCTAGTAATAATATTAATAACAAAAATAATAATAAAAAGATTAATAAAATTAATAATAATAGTAATAATAAATTTAATAATGATAACAACAACAATAATAAGATTAATAATAATAATAATAATAATAATAATAATAATAATAATAATAATAACGAGAATTATAATAATAGTTAATATTATTATAATTATAATGATAATAATATTAACAATTATAATAAAATAACAAAAATAATCATCATAATAATAATTATTATTATTATTATAAAATAACAGTAATAATATCCTTGATAATAACAATAAAACCAGAAAACTATTAATGTTAATAAATATAGAAACAAAATAATAATAATAACAATAATAATAACAATAATAATAACACTAATGTCGCTAATAATAATAATAAAAATAATAAAAATAATAATAATAACAGTCTTAAGGATAAACAATACTTAAAACAATAATATTTACTTTAACAAAAATAAAAAAAAAAAAAAACTAATAAAAATAATAATAATAAAAACAATAATTATAAAAAATATACGAATCTCAATGACAAAAAAATAAAAATATTGAAAATGACAATAAGAAAAGTATAAATAACATTGAAAAAAGAAAAATTTAAATTAATAACAAAATTATAATAAAAATAATAATAATAAAAACAATAATTGTAGTTATTTTTATTATTATTATTATTATTATTATTATTATTATTATTATTATTATTATTAATAATAATAATATTATCATTATTCTTATTATTATTATTATTAATATCATTATTATAGTTTTTTTTTATTATTATTATTATCATCATTGTTATTATTATTATTATTATTATTATTATTATTATTATTATTATTGTTATTATTATTATCATCATTGTTATTATTATTATTATTATTACTATTATTATTATTATTATTATTATTATTATTATTATTATTATTATTATTATTATTATTATTATTAATATTATTATTATTATTATTATTATTATTATTATTATTATTATTATTATTATTATTATTATTATTATTATTATTATTATTATTATTATTATTATTATTATTATTATTATTATTATTATTATTATTATTATTATTATTATTATTATTATTATTATTTTTATTATTATTATTATTATTATTATTATTATTATTATTATTATTATTATTATTATTATTATTATTATTATTATTATTATTATTATTATTATTATTATTATTATTATTATTATTATTATTATTATTATTATTATTATTATTATTATTATTATTATTATTATTATTATTATTTTTTATTATTATTATTATTATTATTATTATTATTATTATTATTATTATTATTATTATTATTAATATCATTATCATTATTATTTTTATTATTTTTTTCATAATGACAATAAATATAACAATTAATAAAAATTTATTTTTCGTACTATGATTGGACTCTCTAGTCGTATTGCTATCGCGAAAGATTAGAAGGAACAGATTCAGTGACAAACAATTCAATAGAGGACCTAAGGCAGAACTGCGATTAGCCAATTCGAAGTTAACGTATTAATTGTGATCAAGATCACAACTGCCTGTCACTGAGTAAGTGAGTCATTCGTTGGACGAATGATTCATTGAACAAAAAGAGTAATAAATACAAACTGCGTCTAAATTACTATTAATTAACTGCACTTTAATGGTAGCGTGATGCAGGGGTACCACATTCTCTTCCATAGAGAGAAATTTTACAACAAAACAGAAAAATAAATTGTTGAGTAATTTACACATGTTAACGCTGAAGTTAGAACGCGAGTGCTAATCTGCACAGTTCCTAGGTAGTAATGAACTGAAAGACTTTCATTGCTATGAGTTTTGGTTAGGTAAGAAATGTTTTCAATTCAAGGTGCTTTTGATGTTAGGTCTCTTGCTGATTTTTCAAAATTCGTGGGGTTGGAGGTATCGCTCAGTGTCCCCTTCCTCTCGTCTCGCGTTAAAATTTCCCAAGTGAGTGTTTAGTGCTGCGTCCTGAGATGTTTTAATCATTTCTCTGTCATCGACGTCCAAACTGTCTAGATGAAAAGGATACTGTTGCTTGTTGGTAAGGCTGGGAAATCGGTCATCGTTGCTTTGGGTGGTGAATACAGTGCAACGCGGGAGGCATGTCTTTTATGTGACGGTTCTTGGTCGCCCGATGAATCTAGGATGTCTAAATTAGTGACGTCCCCATAACGTTTTGTTTCTTTCTTCAGCCTGGAGCTTTTGCGTGTTGAGACCTCAGTTTTGTCGGCTGCTTGTGTTGGCGGGCATGTGCTTTCAATGTTGTCAGCTTTTTCGACTACTTGTGGAGGCGGGCTTGGACCTTCAATGGTGTCAATCTCTTAATTTTCTCCTTCCTTTGTTTGTCTGGGTCCTCTTGATCAGAGTCCTGCGAGGAAGCGGTTGAGTCCTCCCTTTCTCTGTGGGAACCCTTTTTGGCGAGGGTTGTTAGGTTTTCTTCTTCGGAATATTAATTTGGTTGACCGTTGATAGGTTTGACTTGATTTGTCTATCTGCTTTTCTAGGTTGAGTCTCCGTCTTCCTGATGGCTCTTTGACTTTATATCTTTTGCTTTTGTTTCTTTACATGGCTCCATGCTTTGAATGAATTTTTTGTTGGGGTTGCAGACTGTCTTCCGGGCGGCGAAATTAATAAAAAGGAATTTTGCTTTGGTCACCATCCCGTAATTGGCCACATCTGATTTATTGAGGACTGTGTCATGATGCACCGGCACTTTATGGTAAGTATGGAATCGGTCGTGTTGACCATGGTGGCCCCTTCTGGTATAGTCTCAAAGATGACTTGGAACTGTTTCTTGTTTTTTTGTGCTGATAGTGTTCGTCATTCAAGTTGAAGACGTGGGCTGTGTCGGATGAGAGGACTTCACAATTTGATGAAGGGAGCTTGATGATTCTTATGATCTCACTTGTATCGCTCTTGGCGGCTTCGAGTTTCTACCTTTTAGCTTCCTGTACCTCCGCATTGTTGTGCAGGCCCTCGTTGTACAATCTTTTGTCAGTAAGCAACTCCTCGTCGCCTATGACGCTGTCATCTAAATAGTATTTCAGTGTGTTTGTCCAACTTAGATAATTCTTATTGGGTTTTTTGGTTGCATTTGTTATAGAAGTATGTGGTTTTCTACCATAGTAAGCCTCGAATGGTGATAATTTAGATTGCTTCATCCTAAATTTTCGTAGTTCGAATGATATGTTTCTCAATGGTTCTTTTTTAATATTGAATAGTCTCTGAATAGGGTCAAGCTCAATGCATCCTAATCGTCGTTTGACGATTTGTACTAGTCGTTCTACTAAACCGATTGGACGATCGTCGTTGGCCGGTGCCTATATTAAGTTGATATTGTATCGCGTACATAGTTGTCGTACCTTACTGCCCTTTAAGCAGCGGGCTTGATCTAATCTATTATTTCAAGGTACCCGTGTTGGGCGATGTATTTATGTAGGAACTTTTCTATGGTTCGACCATTTGCATTTGTGACTAGCTTATGAGTAGGGAATTTCGAGAAGCGGTCGATACATGCTATAAAGTTTACTTCTCTCCCTTGTCCATCAAGTATTGGTGCACCAAAGTCTAGTTGAAATTCTTTGTTTGGTTCTGAGCATGGTGGAAGGGGTGCCCAATTAGATTTTCGTGTTATACATTTTAGATTCTTACCGAGTTCTGTACAGGGTTGGCACGTTTCTGACTTATTTATAAGATCACGATTGATGCATCGCTACCATAGCCGCTGACCCTGTTCGGTCGTTCCCCAAGCTCCGGAGTGTGAGGAATGAAGTACGTCGATGACCGATTCTTTGGGGGCGTTTGGGATGGCTAACATCTTGTCGAGGAGTATGCAGCCTATATTTACACTTAGGCTCCTTCACTTGGCATAATTTGATTACTAACTTTCTTGCATCTTTGATCGTCTCCTGATAGAATGCTTTCACGGACCTCGCACAACACCGTATCCCTGTTAGTCATGTCTGGTATAAGTTGGTTGTTAAAGGTGCCCTGCATAAATTTAGGAAGCTGGTCGTCTTGCTCTACTGGTTACGATTTGGGAGTTGCGCATGGAGAATGGTTGTTTGTCCGGTGAGGATTTGATGGTTGGAGTGACTTATTCATTATTTTATTTGTCCATCTGTTGAGCGCAATTTGTGTAATTGTTCAAACTAAGCGCTGCGTAACTTGTTATTACTTTCCGTATATGGTTTATTTGTCTTTTGACGTGTTTTTAGCTATTGCCTTGTGTTTGTTTGTGATCGTGCTGTGATTGATTTGTGGCTTTCTTTGGCCTGCCCTTTCGTCGTTTGTTTTTCCTACCTCTTTTGTGTTTCGTTTGAAATCCTGAGACAATTTCAGAGTTTGTAATTGTTGTTGTTGGAATCATTGGAATTTTCTGAATTATTGTTTGTCAACGGCTGATTTTGTTACTTTCTTGGTCTGCCACTTTTGCATATTATCTGTAATGTTTCGCGTATGATGTCATTTTGGGCGATTATAAAGTTCCTTCATATGCGTTCGGCGGGTTTTTGGTTGTGAGGAGTTGCGGGACATGTAATTGGCTAATCCCATTTTTGTGCCTGCTATGTTTTCGATATTAAATTGAAACGGGATCAGTCTGTCATACCATCTGATTAGGCGGCTTTGGTAAAAAAAACTTGTCCGTTCTTTAAAGATCGATGGTCAGTTTTTACTGTGAGGAATTACTATGTCCGAGTAAATAATGCTCCAAGTGTTGTAGGGCCCATACGACTACGAATAGTTCCAAATCATTAATACTATGTTTGTCTTCTGCTTTTTTAAAACCGGGAGGCGTAATGTATGGTCTCTCATCTGCTGCATATTTCTTGCTCTTATGCTGCCCCTGATAGCGCTCTTGAGTCACATGTTTTGACTCCTGCTTTTCTTTTTGTATCAAAGTGTGTGTTAGGTTCCTGATGTTGTTTTTTATTGTTTCAAAATTATCTGTCCATATGTATTTCGTGTTTTTTTCGAAGGAGGTAGCTGAATTCTTGACATCATGTTGCTAGGTTGGGTAGGAATTTTGTGAGGTGGTAAACGCTTCAAAGGAAACATTTTAGTTATTTTGTATCCGATTCACGTTATTTTGTCGTTTGCGAAGTGACATTTGTCTATGTTAATTGCTGACTTTTCTTCGTTTAATCTGTCTAAGCAGTTGATTATTTTTTTTCTTATTGTTTTCTATACCTCCTTCTGTGACTATTAAGATATCGTACAGGAAGCTGAATGTGTTTGTTAAGTTATATAATGTTTTGTCCATTTTTTTTAGAATTCTGCAGGCATATCTGTTAGACCGTAGAAGGCGGTGTTGAATCTATTTGTTCCTGTGGCTTGACCGCCTATTTTGTTGAAATTGAATTGTTTTGCGGTGTCTTCATCTAAGGGTAATTGGCAGTAAGCGTACCGCAGGTCTATTGTTGAAAATAGTACTTGTCCTTCGTTGGACGCTTGAGGACTGGTTTTTGCGATGCTGACAATGAGGCAGTCGACGTTGTGTAAATGGTATGTGTTGTTGTGAATTGCTTTATTCAACGTTTTTGAATCCATTGCTAGTTTTTTATGTCTTTTATGACTGTGATGACTACTAGGGATATGTAGAATTCGTCACTGCATTTCTCTAATTTGGTTAAATGTTCGATGTTTTTTAAGTTCTCTACTTCTTCTATCTGTTTCTCCAAGTGTAGCGGGACACCTCTTCCTTTTTGATGGACAGGGGTAGAGTTACGTTTAAAACGTGGTTTTACCGTATGTTAGTCGTATGTTGGACCGTATGTTGGACCGTGTTAGTCGTGTTGTTAGATTTTTGTAATTTGTTGCTACATTTCGTTTGATTTGGCATATTGAAGCTGTTTCCATTGAGTTTATGTTCTTACCTTCTGAAATTGGGGATTCGTGTTGTTTGAGGAGGATGCCCAATGATTTGAATAAGTCTCTTCCCACTATCGCCCTGTGTGTGTTGGGAACAACTGTATTGTCTGCTTGTCCTGCCCGCCATCCGTTGCACTCAATATCACAGTCGAGTGTTCGTTATAGCGGTGCTAGTGTAGGTTCATAGCTGGACTTGTTTAGTCGTCCGTCTCCACCATGTGTTGCTGTCCCTCGCTTTGATGTCTTCTAGCATCTGTTCTGTTACTATGCTGGTAGAGCTTCCTAAGTCCACCAACACACAGAACTTACTGTGGCCGTATTGTATGTCCAACTTTGATGAGTTTGTGGGGTCGTCTGCAGTGTCCAATAGGTTCACAGAGTATTAGTCCGCTGAGTCTCCATAAGTTGATTGGATGTGGCGTGTAGAGATATCATGTTGATTCCGTTGGACGATTATTCAACACTCGGTTTGTCGATCTCATTGATTGACCTTTGCGTTTTTGGTCTGTTTAGATTTAATCTACAAACCTCTGCAAAGTGATTTGGCTTTTGCATCTGCGGCACGTTTGTCGCAGTGCCTGGCATTTTGGTCTATGGTTTATATCCGATGATTGTCCGCAATTTTTGCAATTGCAAGCCGCAGGTCTACTGTTGTTGCCTGTTAGTCTGTCTAACAGTCTACTGTTAGACTGTAGCCACGGTTTTGTGCGCTAGATATTTCCAAAACGATTTCTTCTCGGCCAGGGAATGCGGTGGTTAGGGAGTTGGATAGTTTTTTCGATTGTATTTCTAATTTACTATACTGACTGCTAGTTCCAAGGCCTTTTCAGGTGTGGTGGTCATCTTCAACAGTTCCTTCTGAATTTCGTTGTCAATGATGTTCGCAGTGAGTATGTCGCGGAGCAGTTGATATTCTGAAAAAGCTAGTTTACAGTATTCAGCTAGGGATTTTAATGCCTAGTGAAACTGCTCCTTGGTCTCTCCGCTTTGTTGTTTACGGGTTAATAGCAGGTATTGAGCAAACGGAACGTTCCTTGGGCGTATGAATGTTAGTGCGAATTGTCCTCGTATTTCTTGCGTCGACTTGTTCTCTACATTTGGTTGGGTGAACTTTCTTGCGTGCATTTTACGTCCTTCGATACCGAGATTGAGATAAACGATTGATTTGGCTTTTCGGTCTGCCACGCCCCATGGCTTACCGCTGCATAGGACAACTATTCTATCAATTTGGCTGCACTCATTTCTCCACTTTGCTGTCGCCTGGTTATATCTTGTTTTCTTTCCCTCTCCACAGTCTGTGTCGGGTTGTGGAGTGGTTGCTCTTCAACTGCTTCGGGAGGGTAAATGATTTGTGTCGGTCTTTCCTGGAGTATTTAGTCGAGTTGAATAATTGTCTTTGCCACGGGTGCCATTTTAAGTTGGCTACTCCCATGGGATGGATGGGTTGCTACTGGGTTTGTCCCAGAATGGTTCAAGACCAAGTTTTGTACTTCCTTTTGAGTCTGACTCCGCAACGTCGTACTATGATCGGAAGTGCTGGTCGTACTGCTATCGTGAGAGATTAGAAATAACAGATTCAGTGACAGACGCTTCAAATTAAACGCTAAGGCAGAACTGCGATTAGCTAATTCGCAGTCAACGTATTAGTTGTGATCAAGGTCACAACTACCTGTCATTGAGTAAGTAAGTCAATCGTTGGACGATTGATTCTATGAACAAATATGATGGATAATCAATACCTACTGCGTCCAACTTAGTATTAATTCGCTGCACGACAATGGTAGCGTGATGCACGGGTAACACAATAAAATTAGTAATAATAATATTAATATTAATAATACTAATAAAAATAATAATAATAATAATAATAATAATAATAAGAATAATAATAATAAAATTAATAATAGCATTAAAATTATTGATAATAATTATTAAAAAAATAATAAAAGTATTGATAATAATAAAAACTGTAGTAATAAAAAAGATAATACTAATAATAATTATATTAATAATAATAATAATAATAATAATAATAATAATAATAATAATAATAATAATAATAATGATAATAATAATAATATTTATAATAATAATAATAATAATAACAATAATAATAATAATAATAATAATAATAATAATAATAATAATAATAATAATAATAATAAAAATAATAATAATAATAATAATAATAATAATAATAATAATAATAATAATAATAATAATAATAATAATAATAATACTTAGAATAATGATTATAAAAATGATTATAATAGTATTAATAATTGCAATATTATTAATAATAGTTGTAATAATAATAATAATAACAACGATTTTACCAAAAATATATTTCTCACTACTATATTTTGCCCCTAAGCTGGTAGATTCAATTTTACTTCAAGTCCTCTAATGATTTCCGACCTGAAAAATAGCAGTAATACTTAATCTTCTCTAGCGTATCTGCTTACAAGAACGCTTTTACGCTATTTTAAATGCATTGGATTGAGCAGTGGTGGGTACCATGAGAAACTGTAGCAACACAAAAGTGCATAATTGTACTTGATACGCAAACGAAAAAAAGTTTGCTTAAATCCCTTTTGCATTGTCTGCCTAGTATACACTAGAAGTTTGTGTGTGTTAGTCACTTTTTCTAAATGGAAGTTCTATAATAAAGAAATTGTTCAGATACAGTTTTAACCTCTGGACAGGCGCAATAAAAATTGTTGTAGATTTTATAGAAACAAAGCATTTCAGCAAAATTTTGTTTCCTTATTGTCAAAAAAATTAATTTCAATTGAAGAAGCTGTTGTTAGCTTGAGCAGAACTGGGGTGATCATCAATCAATTGATTAAAATTGTTGAGACAAATTGGTCCTCTTTGGTCAATTTCCTTTCACCTGAACGGAAACATTTAATCTCACTTGTTTGTGAGAACGAATCAACAAATGACATTTTTACTCCTGCTACCTTTTCCCAAGAATGAGCTCAGTGTGCTCCACATTTTTTGAGGAAATGTGCACTTAATATTGATATGCACTTCAGGCACTGAGACAAACTTTGCCACCTTTGTCCCTATCAGATATAACAGCAACGCCGAACAAATATTAGATATTCTCATAGACAAGCAAATGAATTTTTTTAAATAAAAAAATGTCAATCATGATATATCTTATATGTGCAATTTATCGAATTAGAGATCTGTAAGAACAAAACAAACATTGCCCTACTACAGTTCACTTAAATGTCAAAGGATCAAACTGAAGTTGTTAGATGAAATAATGCTATCACCATTCATGTGGGTCTTAGAACTATTTCTTTGCCTTATCAGTATTTCTTATTGAAAAGAAAGGCCTGCCTGCTTTAATTACCCCCTGTTCCGATCAACTCAATGACGTACTTGACATGTGTTTCCTCGGGCTGTTAGTTCTATGGTGTTTTTATTCTGTGATGCACTATTCTGACAAATGAATGAACACGGAATTCAAACGAAAGAGAATTGTTAAAGGCGGTGTAGGAGTGGGAATCCTAACTTAGATTATTTAGATACGCAATTCCCATGAAAACATTATTGGTATAATAATTGAATGAGAGTGGAAGCATAAGAGGAGATCAACTGATATAGAGACAATCAAGAAGCTTTATGAGACTAAAACGTGACTACACAGAAATCATGACTTTTTTAACTCTATTTTAAACAACTTCACTTCTACAGCTCCGATTATACTTGACTGTATAAAATCTAACTACTTTGACTACTAACAGCGGTACGGATAATCAAAAAGTAGTGAATCAAAATTAAAGAATCATAACTATTTTTACAGAAACGAAATTCAGCATGCCCCCTCTGCACTAAAACTAAAACTAAAAGTTCAAAAAACCATTGTTTATTTTATTTTTACGAAAACTAGATATTTGTAACACGCAATATAATAGAAAATATAGTGAGATTAGAGCAATATTAAAACTTGACTTAATTTTTGTAGGCTTTTCTGTACTTTAGTTTCTTACTTGTGTTTGGTAAATCAACGTAGAATAACAATAGTATTCCGCGGTAATAGTCCTAAATCATATGCTTTTCTGACACCAAATGTAATATGGTTTGTAGAAAAACTATTGTGAATCACCCAGACTTCAGTCTCAAAGCATTCAACACTGAACCAGCACTTTTCGAGAGCAAAATCTTAATTCAGTTCTGAAACATGGCATCTCCTGAACATTTTAAGTAACTTTATGTGCAGTTTTTTGTCATCATGATTATATTGAGGACAAAGAGTTCGTCTAGGCTAAATATTTCCTTTATAGTCCGATAAATGCTACACAATTGTGTCTGAGCAGAATAATGTTATACTTTTGTAGCTTATAAATGGTAATTACTATTTTAGTATACACAATCAGGCAATTAGCATAAAGTTCATTTAGCTTAGTGGTTACGACTTGCTACGCGAATTAAACGTTACAAGTATCCACGCGGAACTTTGAGTTGCATATATATGAAACCCTGCTAGAGGGAATTACGCCGAACATAATTTTCAAGCGGTAAATTTGACTCAAAATCAAGACTAGCCAGCGTAAATTGTGACATGAACAGAGTACTGGCCATATCCAGAAAAAAAAAACAGAATTTCTGTAGACTAGTAATTCAGCGCCGAGTTTCTCTGTCACCAACCTCTGAGCAATTAAAATCTCAACGATGAAGCATATTTTATAGTAGAACAGCATGTCTCAGGGAAACTAATCTAAATAGTAGCTGAACTCCTGAGGAGTCACAATCTCGATAACTATTAACATGTGATTGTGTTAAATTACACAGCAATATCACAATCGACCATTCTCTTCAGTGAAGAATACCTATAACGTTTAAGGCCCCCTGTGCTAATAAGTTAAATTGTTGGTGGAATCAATTCGAGTGAATTACATCAGACCTCTTTAAGACAGCGGACAAAATTGACGATGCCTTATAGTTTCATTGTTCTTTTCTTTCCCAAAATTTAGGGCATCACTATCGGTCGCTAAGTTATTGTTATCTTAAATTGAGCCAGACCCTTTTTTGAAGAAATCTTCAGATCTTGGGGATCTTTTCAACAATTGCCCCCCCCCCCTTTTGCAAAGGGGGGGGGGGCTATTCTTGAATAGAATTTAAGCGAGCTATTTATTAACCAATCAGAGACGACTAATAACTTTCCACGCATGCACATACTATTAAATTGAATAGAATAAAATACACCGTGGTATAGCAATTAGCCGAACCGGAATACAAAGCGAAAAGAATTTCCGACTGGCGGGTCGGTGGGCGCGCTTCGCGATAACCGACCCGCGATTTCCGGATTACATCCTACAGTGCGTGAGAGGCATGGCCGTGAACAGCGGTCCGCAATTGCGCTTAAACTAATATTTGGCTATCTAAAGTGTAGGCCAAGTAATATTGTGGTAAAGTATAGCACAGAAGGGGAGGCGATTCTCTACTAGGTACCAAAGGGGGGGCAATTGTTGAAAAGATCCGGAATTTTTCCCAAATTTGATTTTTTTGTTTAAAGTGTTGAGAAAAATCTTAAACGTTCAGCCCAAACAACTGGGATTTCATTGCCAATAAATTTGTTTTTCTAGTGTGAATTTAGTCGTTGATCTCTTTCGAATTTTAAAGGCTGCAAATGTCTCCCTTTGCTTACATCTCCTTTGCATTGGCTGTGGCACCTTTTATTGAAATCATTAGATTTAGATGGATTGGATCAATCGGCCGACTGCAAAGCTGAGTCCTTTGGAAATAAGAGACTTACTTCAACCGGCTAATAATGCGGCTCGAATTAATGTTTTTTTTAAATGTTCCACCGAGTGTTTCGGCAATAATTGGAATGGATCACAGACATTCCATGACTTTTCCCATGCATTTTTTTCCCAGGTTGCCCACCTTAGACGAAACTTTGAAAACTTACTAAGGCTCATACGCTGCCGTAGAAAACCTGCAAAATTTTGCACGGCAGCGTATGAGGCCGTAATAAGTTTTCTACGGCACCGTATCCAATTGATGTAATTACCAATTTAACCGGTTTTGAAAACGCTTATCTCAAAGAAGTCATTTTTTCATTACTTTTTGGCACTTTTCACATCTATGAAAAATTACAAAACTTAGTACGGCGCCGTATAAGGCTGTACCAACTTTTGTATCTTTTCCGAGGTATTGTTTTCAAACGTTAATCTGCTCTGCAGGTACGCCTGACGGTCAAACATTTTAACTTGAAACAGTTCGAAATTGCAAAAACCTGTTACGCCCCTTGTAAAGCCGTACCGAACTTTGGGAGTCTAATGATTTCTTTATTTAAACAGAAAACAATGTCATTATTTAAACAGAAAAACAATCAACTCCAGAAATCCATCAAAAGCGTCAAAACTGAGATTTTGTTCCAAAGAAGACGAATGCTTACCTATTATGTCTTAAAAAATTATTAGCTGTGAACTGAAGTTCGGAAAAACAAAAGGTTTGGGGTTTAAGTGGATCAAATAAAATTTGCACTGTTTTACACTTTAACCTGTCGGTAGCATCTACACACAGCTGGTGAGCAGATCCCAAACTGCATTGTCGTAAACTAAAGAAAAGCAACCTGGATTGGAGTTCTGTGATCCTTGACTACTGTAAAGACTAAATGTCTTTGAATAAAAATTTCTCTTTGACTTAGCTGGTTGGACAGAACTAAACAATGTGTAACTAGTAAAAATTAAGAACTTTAGAGGCCGCTTTGAAATCAGATAGTAAAGATAAGACGATAAGTGAAAGTTTTCATATCCATTTCGATCGCCAATTCGCAAATCAACGCAGAAGAACCATTGTATTCTGCTGTAATAGGCCCAATCATATGCTTTTCTGACACCGAAATGTAATGTTTTTTAGAAAAACTATAGTGAATCACCCGGACTTGAGTCTCAAATCATTTCAACATGAATCTCAACGCTGAACCAGAACATTTCGAGAGCAAAATCTCAATTCACTCAATTCAGTTCTAAAACATTGCATCTCCAGATAATTTTAAATTTCTTTATGTGCAGTTTTTTTGTCGTCTTGATTATGTTGAGGTCAAAAAAATTCGCCCATAATGACGATAAAATATATCAAAAACCTATAATTTTTTGATATCGTGCACTAAGTTGACGTCCTATTTAGAGCTGTTTGTCTCCCATGCTGTCATTCTTAACCGTGCCATGGTACGTACTCATTCCTGTTTTTCCAAGCGTCTCTCTCTCTCTCTCATTCTCTCTCTCTCTCTCTCTCTCTCTCTCTCTTGTAATTCTATTTCTCAAACTGTTGCCGAAGCTCAGCCCATTGCACCGATGTGGCACAATCTCTTAAAAACTACGCCTTCTATATTGAATAAATACACTAACACTGCGCTATATGATGAAGCAAGATTCAAAATTTGAAAAATGTTGGGAAACTAAGATGTGCCAATCACATGAAATTACGCCTATCCAACAATGTAACATTTGAATGTTTTTTTTTTCAAAAAAATGATGGGATTTCATTGGTGAAATTTTAGTTCTCTGAAACCATTATGGTGCATGGATTAGTCTTTTTAGTCAATCTAACGGTTGCCCGATGAAACTACGCATCTAAAGATATTCACTGAAACTACGACAATCATTGGTGGAAAGGAATTCGACAAGAATCCGTGTTTCTCTCTGCAGCTCGGATGTTTAGCAGTTAAGATCAAAGTTTTCCAGCCCCCCACCACTGGGAAAATTTTACTCGCAGCTGTTTAAAATAATCTTCAGCTATGTCCAATAATTTGATTGCAGAAAGTTAAGACTGCCCTTCAAGCGAAGAATATTTCAATTGGAGGGTTTCCGAAATTCTTGTGTTTCGATGAGTTAACAAAGGCTCATAGTTTTGTGAATAACGACATACTTCCCTGTTATTTTTTCCTCAGTATGTCCCTCACTTTGCTGTTTAAGATGTTTTAAGATTTATTAAGATGTTTTTGACTAAACTGTTAACAATTTTGTTATTATAGAGTTTCTCCCCTATTTTCTCAAACATTCGTTTTTGCGAAACAATTTAGTACATCCCTTTATCATCATATTGCTCTGATTTTGCAATAATTCGGCCAAAAAATTTGCTAAATAAGCTAGTTGAAGCAGATCTCTGTACCAGGAACTATTAACGAAAATTTTTTTGCAAAAATATACTTTACTAGGACAAAAATTTTTGAGTTTGCTGACTTTCCGCTTTTAGCCATTACTCATTTATTACTGTTGGCTTCCATTTTAAGCTATTTTGGAACTGTTTTTTTAAATATTTTTCTGAAACAAACTGAAAACAACCAAAACAGATAGAAACGATAGATGAATCACATAAAAAAATTACAAGCTTTTAAAAGTTTTTTCAGATAAGATTTGCGAACTCAAAAAATCAGGTGCTATCACCTAGTAAAAATGCCCCCAGTTAAACCAAATAAGCAAAAGAACAACATAAAACCTTATTGAAGACAGAAAAAAGTAAAAACAAGAGAACTGGACAAAGAAGGGCTAAGTTGACTCCGCCATTCAATTTTTTTTAACGAACAGCAAGATCACATGGATATCCATCAAGTCGCACTGAACCGATTCGAAAGATCGTCATTTACTGACACTCAACTGCTTCAACAGATCATGATCCCATTAACACATCAAAATGTAACAAATCAAAGCAATTATCCAATCCAATCGGAGCGGAAATAAGGCTTAAGGCGTGAAAAGGTTATTAAAAATTAATATGACCAACGAACGTCGAGCGAAGTTCACTGAAAAAAAATAATGATTATTTGTCTTCGTCAGAGGCTAGCTGCGGATTCGGCTTGACTGAGCGGGGGAAGGAGCAAAAATGGGGATGTGTGGCTTACATTAGTGGTGGGTGGCTTACTTGAGGAAGTGAAGTACTGGGTGGTGAAGTGGATCAAATAAAATTTGCACTGTTTTACACTTTAACCTGTCGGTAGCATCTACACACAGCTGGTGAGCAGATCCCAAACTGCATTGTGGTAAACTAAAGATAAGCAACCTGGATTGGAGTTCTGTGATCCTTGACTACTGTAAAGACTAAATGTCTTTGAATAAAAATTTCTCTTTGACATAGCTGGTTGGACAGAACTAAACAATGTGTAACTAGTAAATATAGAGAACTTTAGAGGCCGCTTTGAAATCAGATAGTAAAGATAAGACGATAAGTGAAAGTTTTCATATGTATTTCGATCGCCAATTCGCAATTCAACGCAGAAGAACCCTTGTATTCTGCTGTAATAGGCCCAATCATATGCTTTTCTGACACCAAAATGTAATGTTTTTTAGAAAAACTATAGTGAATCACCCGGACTTGAGTCTCAAATCATTTCAACATGAATCTCAACGCTGAACCAGAACATTTCGAGAGCAAAATCTCAATTCACTCAATTCAGTTCTAAAATATTGCATCTCCAGATAATTTTAAATTTCTTTATGTGCAGTTTTTTTGTCGTCTTGATTATGTTGAGGTCAAAAAAATTCGCCCATAATGACGATAAAATATATCAAAAACCTATAATTTTTTGATATCGTGCACTAAGTTGACGTCCTATTTAGAGCTGTTTGTCTCCCATGCTGTCATTCTTAACCGTGTCATGGTACGTACTCATTCCTGTTTTTCTAAGCGTCTCTCTCTCTCTCTCTCTCTCTCTCTCTCTCTCTCATTTCTCTCTCTCTCTCTCTCTCTCTCTCTCTTGTAATTCTATTTCTCAAACTGTTGCCGAAGCTCAGCCCATTGCACCGATGTGGCACAATCTCTTAAAAACTACGCCTTCTATATTGAATAAATACACTAACACTGCGCTATATGATGAAGCAAGATTCAAAATTTGAAAAATGTTGGGAAACTAAGATGTGCCAATCACATGAAATTACGCCTATCCAACAATGTAACATTTGAATGTTTTTTTTTTCAAAAAAATGATGGGATTTCATTGGTGAAATTTTAGTTCTCTGAAACCATTATGGTGCATGGATTAGTCTTTTTAGTCAATCTAACGGTTGCCCGATGAAACTACGCATCTAAAGATATTCACTGAAACTACGACAATCATTGGTGGAAAGGAATTCGACAAGAATCCGTGTTTCTCTCTGCAGCTCGGATGTTTAGCAGTTAAGATCAAAGTTTTCCAGCCCCCCACCACTGGGAAAATTTTACTCGCAGCTGTTTAAAATAATCTTCAGCTATGTCCAATAATTTGATTGCAGAAAGTTAAGACTGCCCTTCAAGCGAAGAATATTTCAATTGGAGGGTTTCCGAAATTCTTGTGTTTCGATGAGTTAACAAAGGCTCATAGTTTTGTGAATAACGACATACTTCCCTGTTATTTTTTCCTCAGTATGTCCCTCACTTTGCTGTTTAAGATGTTTTAAGATTTATTAAGATGTTTTTGACTAAACTGTTAACAATTTTGTTATTATAGAGTTTCTCCCCTATTTTCTCAAACATTCGTTTTTGCGAAACAATTTAGTACATCCCTTTATCATCATATTGCTCTGATTTTGCAATAATTCGGCCAAAAAATTTGCTAAATAAGCTAGTTGAAGCAGATCTCTGTACCAGGAACTATTAACGAAAATTTTTTTGCAAAAATATACTTTACTAGGACAAAAATTTTTGAGTTTGCTGACTTTCCGCTTTTAGCCATTACTCATTTATTACTGTTGGCTTCCATTTTAAGCTATTTTGGAACTGTTTTTTTAAATATTTTTCTGAAACAAACTGAAAACAACCAAAACAGATAGAAACGATAGATGAATCACATAAAAAAATTACAAGCTTTTAAAAGTTTTTTCAGATAAGATTTGCGAACTCAAAAAATCAGGTGCTATCACCTAGTAAAAATGCCCCCAGTTAAACCAAATAAGCAAAAGAACAACATAAAACCTTATTGAAGACAGAAAAAAGTAAAAACAAGAGAACTGGACAAAGAAGGGCTAAGTTGACTCCGCCATTCAATTTTTTTTAACGAACAGCAAGATCACATGGATATCCATCAAGTCGCACTGAACAGATTCGAAAGATCGTCATTTACTGACACTCAACTGCTTCAACAGATCATGATCCCATTAACACATCAAAATGTAACAAATCAAAGCAATTATCCAATCCAATCGGAGCGGAAATAAGGCTTAAGGCGTGAAAAGGTTATTAAAAATTAATATGACCAACGAACGTCGAGCGAAGTTCGCTGAAAAAAAATGATGATTATTTGTCTTCGTCAGAGGCTAGCTGCGGATTCGGCTTGACTGAGCGGGGGAAGGAGCAAAAATGGGGATGTGTGGCTTACATTAGTGGTGGGTGGCTTACTTGAGGAAGTGAAGTACTGGGTGGTGAAGTGAGGGGGATATTTTTGTCCGCTAAGCAACTTCGGGGATATCTTTTGTCCTTGTTTTGCATGATAATTGAATTATAATACTCTAACTATTTTCCTCCACGTGGGGTACCAACTTTCAGATTTTGAACGTGGAATTTATGGTTATTAATTGCATTTTCGATATCCTAAGTACCCAGATTATATTTTTGAACTGTTGACTATCCAACAAAGGGCCTGGCCACAAACGTCCTGACCAAAAGTAAATTAGGCAAAAACAGATGCGGACAAATTTGCCTCTTTCATTTGACTTCTTTTATAAATTTCCTTTAATTTTAGTCTCTTATGAATGTAGTTAAACTTTTGCCCGAGTGGTCTCTTTAGTTTTAAGTTGAGGCTCTTTATGGAGGTGAAAATACAAATACTCCGCAGAGGAAGCAAACTTTCACTTTCGAATTAACTTGCATGATCTGAACCGGTTTTCATCACTATACTCTAAGTGGAATAGAAGTTTTTAACAACTCATAAAAGAGCAAACGGTTTCTTTGCTGTCTTCAGAAATGTATGCGCGGCTGACCACAAGAGACCAGGAGGCATAGATATATAATTTGCAATAAAGTGCCCCAATTGCTATTTTTTACTTTTTTAAAAAAAAATTGTGTTTTATAATTAGTGTTTTTTACGCGTTTTAAATAATGAATTGAATCGGATTTATACACTGTTGTCTATAACTTATGTTGTCTTTGAAGCAGTCGCACACGCATTACTTTCCTCTCATGCGCTTACCAAAACCTCCGACATTTTTCTCAATTCTTCTTTAGAAAAGTATATGTCTGATTATTCGTAATTTCTATATTTAGTGAGTATAACGATTAGTAAAGTTAAAGGCGGACTTTTAATTCTCATGTAATATGGCAAGCAAATAGCATAAATTGGATAGTTATTTATCAGTTTCAGGCAGCATCTAAATTCTTAACATGAGGACAAACAATATAATAATTGCTTGTGTACATTACAAAGTAGACGATAAGAAAACACAAATAAATTTGAAGTTATGGGTGCGTTTTACATAATTAATTGACGTTATATGCAAAAACACATCAGCATAGTATATTTGTTTTTAATTCAAAGCAAAAAATATGAGAACTCTCATCAATTCATGGCAAAGGTAATCAAAAGCAAATTAATTGT
>NC_134468.1:54343787-54473093 GCF_964194025.1 Convolutriloba macropyga
TTTTCAAATTTCGGAATTTTTTGTCAAAACTAAGACCAAAAATGTTTTTTTGCGCGACTTTCTTTGAATTAGATGAAAGTAGACACCTAAAAATGGCGGATATATTTTTCGTGAAATCAAAAAGAGAGCTACATGTACTCCCGCTGGTTTTAAGAGCTTCTCGAGTCACAATTCTGCCAGCTTTTTGCTAATGTAAGCTTGACAATTACACACTGCACATTATTTATTTTCAAAACTTCGAATAATTTTGTTCAGAAAGGATGCAGCTCGCAAGCTTTTGAACAATTAGCTATTTTCCCAGATGCCCATTAGTATCAGATTATCATTAATCTTGATCTCACCATGGATTCTTACAAAATAGTATTAGATTTCATTTGCGCGCAGCTTTTTTAAAAAATTTTCCTCAGTTTTTTGTTTTTTTTTAATTACTAGCAAGACTTTCACATAAGCGCGTTATTTTTGATAGATAAACTTTACAAAAAACTAAGTCCAACAGTTAGATATTATGATTTCAGAATAAAACTCATAGTTTTCATGGCTCTGACCAAACTTTATCGTAAAACTTTTTTAGAATTAACGTGTTTCGCTTTCATTTGTTATAGTTTCATGTAGTTCATTGGTTTTTTCGCCGCAATCAAAAATCCAATTGGTTTTTTTCTGAGTTAAAAGCGAACTTAGACAATGCTTTCAGATGTTAGTTAGTGTCTTTTTTGTTTTATGACTTTGAATATATTTGTTTCAAGAAAAGGTCAGTGAATTTTGAACTTTGCCACTTTTTAATCTTAAATCTCTCATTTTCTGGCGTAGTCTCCATAAACTCAGGCCAAAACCCAATTCCCTATGACCTATGTATAAATGTTTGTAACAGCTTTGTATTTATCTAATGGTTTTTTAGATTTGATACAAAAAGCTTTCGAAAGAAATGATTCTTGATCTTAACTGCACTTTTGGCCATTTTGTAAACTCATTTTAATTACTCGTCGGTTTCTGACAGGTTCTATTGCAAAAAAACAACGTTGGAAAAATACATAGTGATAAAAAAATGCGCAAACGATTATGTTTTCTGTTTTTGTTGAATAGTTTACGCTTTTTTTGGCTAAGACACTCTTCTCTGGCAAATTCAAATGGATTTTTTAAAATTTTCTTGTTTTCGTCTTTCCTTTTGATGTTGTACTGATATCTGTTAATGATAGTTCTCCATTGCTTTCCCAAGACGTACAAATGAACCTCTTTGACGGTTTCATTTTATAGCTAATTCTTTTAAAGACTTTAAAATTAACTTTTTAAAAAATATATTTTTTAAAGAAAAGAAATATTTTTTAAAGAAAAACAAAAATTTGTAAACAATTTTGTCATCATGTTTTTATCGTCGTTTTTGTCATCATGTAATTCCACTTCATTAACGAAAACACTCTGTTCGATATCTTTCTATAGTGTGTCTATGAAAGGTCTCTACATGAAAATAATTTATGACCAAAACAATTTTAATTTGATTTCATCCACCAACTAATTTTGACCTCCAGTTTGATTTTGATTAAATAGAGAGAGATTACGTTTTCGACAAAGAAAATTCGAAATTTTGTCAAGAACAAAGAATTTTTGTTCCGAGTCTTTTTAGTGGGAGGAGCAACGTTATACTCAAATGCGTTATGAGTTGTGATTGGTATCATTAGAAAACCCATCCAGCGTATAATATGGAAAAGAAACTTTTTTGAATTTCTTTTTTTTACAGGGAGTTATCCAGATCTTAACTTTTTTGAACATTCGGCCGAATTACGCAGTTTTTGTTCAATTTTTCTGTAATTTTTGTCCCAATTTTGGTCAATTTTGCTGAAAACAAGTTTGAAGTGTTAACGGTAGTGTTATTGTTTTAATCCCTAAAGGTAGAGTAAGGTTGCTGAATTGTTTGATCTGCCTTATTTGGCTATTTTTTCTGCCAATTTTTTTTCAAATTTCGGAATTTTTTGTCAAAACTAAGACCAAAAATGTTTTTTTGCGCGACTTTCTTTGAATTAGATGAAAGTAGACACCTAAAAATGGCGGATATATTTTTCGTGAAATCAAAAAGAGAGCTACATGTACTCCCGCTGGTTTTAAGAGCTTCTCGAGTCACAATTCTGCCAGCTTTTTGCTAATGTAAGCTTGACAATTACACACTGCACATTATTTATTTTCAAAACTTCGAATAATTTTGTTCAGAAAGGATGCAGCTCGCAAGCTTTTGAACAATTAGCTATTTTCCCAGATGCCCATTAGTATCAGATTATCATTAATCTTGATCTCACCATGGATTCTTACAAAATAGTATTAGATTTCATTTGCGCGCAGCTTTTTTAAAAAATTTTCCTCAGTTTTTTGTTTTTTTTAATTACTAGCAAGACTTTCACATAAGCGCGTAATTTTTGATAGATAAACTTTACAAAAAACTAAGTCCAACAGTTAGATATTATGATTTCAGAATAAAACTCATAGTTTTCATGGCTCTGACCAAACTTTATCGTAAAACTTTTTTAGAATTAACGTGTTTCGCTTTCATTTGTTATAGTTTCATGTAGTTCATTGGTTTTTTCGCCGCAATCAAAAATCCAATTGGTTTTTTTCTGAGTTAAAAGCGAACTTAGACAATGCTTTCAGATGTTAGTTAGTGTCTTTTTTGTTTTATGACTTTGAATATATTTGTTTCAAGAAAAGATCAGTGAATTTTGAACTTTGCCACTTTTTAATCTTAAATCTCTCATTTTCTGGCGTAGTCTCCATAAACTCAGGCCAAAACCAATTTCCTATGACCTATGTATAAATGTTTGTAACAGCTTTTTATTTATCTAATGGTTTTTTAGATTTGATACAAAAAGCTTTCGAAAGAAATGATTCTTGATCTTAACTGCACTTTTGGCCATTTTGTAAACTCATTTTAATTACTCGTCGGTTTCTGACAGGTTCTATTGAAAAAAAACAACGTTGGAAAAATACATAGTGATAAAAAAATGCGCAAATGATTATGTTTTCTGTTTTTGTTGAATAGTTTACGCTTTTTTTGGCTAAGACACTCTTCTCTGGCAAATTCAAATGGATTTTTTTAAATTTTTCTTGTTTTCGTCTTTCCTTTTGATGTTGTACTGATATCTGTTAATGATAGTTCTCCATTGCTTTCCCAAGACGTACAAATGAACCTCTTTGACGGTTTCATTTCATAGCTAATTCTTTTAAAGACTTTAAAATTAACTTTTTAAAAAATATATTTTTTAAAGAAAAGAAATATTTTTTAAAGAAAAACAAAAATTTGTAAACAATTTTGTCATCATGTTTTTATCGTCGTTTTTGTCATCATGTAATTCCACTTCATTAACGAAAACACTCTGTTCGATATCTTTCTATAGTGTTCGGCTTTTTGGGTTTCCTTTTGCGTTCCCTTCTACGTATTCCATTTATAAGGAAAACACGCTGATGTTCAGAGGAGAAACAAGTGATTCTTTAAAGTTTCTGCAGATAACATCTGATAAAAAAAAGTTTTTAACACTCTGATGTTGTAAAACTGTATGAGATGTTTGAGCTTCTGTCTGTATTAGTTTTGATTTTGTAGCTTTGTGACTAAGTCTCATTAATAATGGTTTTAGTTGGCATCCTGATGTATTAAAAATTAACCCATCCCTTTTAGTTTGAAAATCTTATGTCTGCTATGACTTTTGAAAAAAATTGTTGCCAAAACTAGAAACAGATTTTTGAGTTGTTTGTAGTTCATTTTACGGTCGATTTGTAGCTTATTCTCTGTAATGATAGGTCTCAACGAATTTCCGCTGAGCTATAGCCTAATCCTTATAACGGTTCTAGTTTCAGCTTTCGTTTCTTAGCTTGTTTACTACGAGATTTCATAAAAAATGTTTCGATTGTTTTTCTTTGAGATATTGTTGATACTTATAAGATTATTGTTTCCTTTTTATTTTATAACATTAATTGTAGGTCATATTGGCTCTGAGAAATTGCGCAATTTAAAATTTTTGACGCTCTTATTGACAAACTTACTTTTTAACGGTTTCACTGCCATTTTGCTCTTTGAACTTTTTTTAATTTTGCCGGCTTTTGTTCTTCTTTTAGTAGTCATTTGATATAAACTGGATAATTATAGGTCTCAATTGTTTCCTATGGAGATATAAAAGACTATTTTAGTGATTTCAGTTAATATATAATGAAACTATTGACTTTGAAATTATTTGTTTTAGAAAATAGAAACGTATTTTAGAACACCGCCCCTTCTGCTTCTTTGGCGACCTGTTACCCAGTCGCATTGAGGACATGTCCCATATGTCTTCTAGTGAAGCATAGAATGATTCGTCTTGTTTGGGTTTTATCTCATGCGAGTTGATTTTCGTTATTATTTTGTTTAAAATTGGACATCGAATTTTGGTCGTAATTAGTGTTCGTTGTTTGATTCTTAGTATTGTCTTCTCTAGTCTTCCTATTAACAACAATTTTCATCGGTCCCCCGAAGTGGCACTATTTTATTCCATTTGTAGTTTGTTAAAAGGTATGTATGTTTTTAAAATTTTTCTATCTCTTCTCAATTTGGTAGTCAATCAGGTCAAGAATCCCGGATCAAGGAAAAATCGGGAAAATATGTAGGATCAGCTTTGATAAATTTTTTTTTCGCAGCAAATTTTATACATGTAAATTTCGCTGCAGGAGTAAGCGGTGAACTTACAAGTTTTCACCACATTTCACCGCTTACTACAACCTACCGGCTTTACACGGATACGAACCTCTCACCTCCTGTATGTCAGCCACTTTTTTTTCCACTGCCCCATCTCTCACTAAATTCTAGCCTATTGGTTTTGAAATGGAATTCAATTCACTCTATTTTCTGTAAAACATGCGCGATGAATTTTTATAATATCACCGGAGAAATTACAAATTTTAGCGGTGAAATGTGGTGACTTTTTATAAGGCCACCGCCTACTCTAGTGGTGAAATTATATACATTCGCCGCTTAAAAGGTTTCAAAAAGATGTATAATTTTTCGTGTGTAAATTTTCCGTGCGTCTTTTAATAATAAATGTATCTTAACTTCGCAGAACAAAAAACAATTGAAGTGAACTGAGTTTTCTCAGCGTTGAGTTTATGTAATTTCAACACTAAGTTAAGCGGTGAATTTATGTAATTTCACCGCATTCACCGCTTATCTCACATAATTTGGACACTTTTTTGAATGCTGTGAATTTATGTAACTTCACCGCTCAATTCAGCGTTGAAATTCTGTAACTTCAGCGCTACCAGACGATAATTTTTTTTTCACCGCATTCACCGCCTGATTTATGTTATTTCACCACATTCATCGTTTATCTTACGTAATTTTGCGTTGAATGGCGGTGAAATCTCGACGCGGGATGTGGATGAGCTGGGTCGGAACATTATGTGCGAACGCACATTACCGAGCCTCCTTGTTATTTTAAACAATTGAATAAACATTTGAACAAAAAAACAGTTTTCGAAATTTTATCATCAGAGGGTTTTCATTGAAAGGTTTGGTTTTGTAATTTTAACAAGAAGAAATGTCCAATGTTTGTCGACAACGGAGTATGTACATTTAGATGTTTTATAACATTGAGTGATAGGTCAAACCTGCTGAAGTATTTGGTGTAGTCATGCGGCATGCAGATAGCGACATATCGATTGACAGTAATGACACATATTAGAAAAAGGGACGTAAAAGTCGTGAATGTATAAGAAGCCGAATTGATAAAACAGCCAAACAAATTGCAAATAGGCTTGTTTGAAATGTAGCCCAAAATAGGACTAAGCGTCAAAAACATCAAATAAATAAAATTCAAAGTACAAAATAGCCAATCTACAACCGCTATTGACAGAATAAGGAACTCGCTGGGATGGCAATCTCTCTTCCTTTTATAAACAATGACAACCAGGTAGTTTCCTATCATTCCAATCAGAGCAATCAGAGCTTTGAAGAAGAATAGTAAAACTTGAGAAGTCGTCCCTCCTAAGTTGTTGTTGTAGTGACTTTGGCATATTGTTGGGCTGAAGCTATCGTTCGACTCATTCGAATTCAGGATAAATGAATCATTCATTATGTCGTCCGACATTTCTCTAAAAATTTTTCTTTAGTTTTTTGAGAAATTGTCAATTTTTTTGTGTTGCAATAATGAAAAGAGAAACGGTTAACGATCAAATATTAATTGAAAAATCAATCTTAATACCGCTAAAAACGAATATTTTTGAAAAAAAACGTGTACAAAATGATAAAATAGGTAATTGTAAATTTACTTCTTTAGTCTCAGTAACAAATAACACATCGATCTAAGAGGTACATAAATTCAAGCTGACAATGAATGATTACTGATGCTTTAAAATAGGGCAAAACAACAGGTTGATAATAATTGATATTTGAGTTTGAATTGGACGCTGATATAACTGAAAAATTAAAAATCGCAAAACACCAACATTCAGGAAATGCAAACTAGAGTTAAACAGACAGAGGATGATTTGTGTCTGGTGTTTGAAAAAGTCGAACAAGTAAAATGGTCAATTTCCAGCGCTTCATTCAAGCAGAAAAATTGAAAAATCCTCTCTTTTCACGTTCGCTAACTTGTTCAACATTGGAGAGGTGGAAAAGAAGAATAGGATGGTCTACACGCATTGCAACCATGTCCGAATTCAAAAGGAACGAACAAACGAATGAAAGAATATGAAAAAAGTATGAATGAAACAAAGAATATAGATTATTACAATTCCAGGCAGAAAAACTGCCCTGATAAATTTACTGGGATATTTCCGAGTTAGCGATGCAATTTAGCACTTATAATTTTTTCCAGCCCTATGCGTTTGTCAGTGATAAATATACCATAGGGGAAATTGTAAGAAATAGTCTGAACTAACTGGTATAAATTGCAAATGTAAATTTTTTGTCCGTCAATTTTGCAGGAAGTCAATTTGTAAACTGCTTGGTTGAAAATGAATTATTAATTCGAATACAGATGTTAGCTAAAAAATTTAGATCTGGCAGAAATTATGTGGTAACCGATTGCGAAACCAAGTAACGAGTTTTGATCTATAAATATTGAACAGTTAATTATTTTGGCGATAAAATCAGACAATAAAAGCTTGTTTTAATATTTATTTTGCCCCGGAGTTTCAAAGTGTTGAAGGTAAGCTGCTAATTTGTTATAACAAGTAATACAACAGTTATTATAACTAGGATCTGATTTGGGCAAAATATTAAACAATTTCCGATCCGCTTAACAGATTTGCGACTTTAAATTTATTGGGCGAATAAAATTTCCGCAAACTGTTTAAAGCATTATTTTTCTTCTCCAATTTAAACCAACCGCTTGCGGTAAAAATTTTGGGGAAAATAAATTACAGTTTTAGGAAATTTCTTTTCCATAAATCGAATTCCCAGGATTAGGGGAAAGATTACTTTTGTTACTATTTTCAGTAATTTTTACCACGTCTTCACTGTGAACAAAATTTTTTAACTGTTTTGATTGGAAAAAAATGATGTTGGTGATTAGCAGAATAACAAAAGTTAATTACCACCGGTTTTGTTATTGGTTTAGAGCTTAAATAGCAACGGTAGCATTTTCTTTCAATTTAAACAAAGAGCAGGTTAAAAGGCTCCCTTTATTGTTAAAAGGCTCCCTTTATTGTTGTTAACAACATATTTGTAAGAGAAACATAATTTCCATCTCATTAGGTGGAACAAATTATTGGTTATGTTTGTCAATGCTAATTGGTTGGAGATACAAAAAAGCAGAATTATACTAAAAATTCCGCTTAAAATAATAATAAGCCAAATCAAATAATAAACTCAAAAGAAACGGAAAAAGCTGCTACAAAACGCGACGGAAAGGAAACGAATTAGAAACATATTGCTGAAACCATTTTTTCGTTTTCATTTTGCACAGGCAACATTATACAAGCGTTAAAAAGTGGTTTTAAGATGTAAAGCAATAAAAAGGAATCAAATATTTGGGAGCAGACCTAGAAACTCTTCTTATAAGGTGTAACAACAAAAACAACAAAGATAAATTAAAAAACAATTCGCGGCACTTTAGTTTTATTGCTACTGAAGCAAAAGTTTTCCACCGCTTTTCAGCCAAACAAGTCACGGCACATACGTCTTAGTATTATAACGGTAAATGTGTTAAATACACGGATTAATTATGAATTAATTTATGAGGCGTATTTAAAAGGATTTATATAAGTTGCGAATAAGTACATTTTCCCCAGAATCAAAATCAACACATTATTTTCAGCTATGGTTGAAAATAATATTTACGTACGCAGTGAGGAAAGTGTCTTTAGGTTTAGCTGTGGTCAAATTCCCGTTTTCATTGGATAATATTGGATTAAAAATTTAATGCTGTTGCTATGAAAAATGGTAACATTTGTTCCAAGTCTGACAATTTCTAAGCTTTTTATGCCACCAAGAAATGAGGGTTTTAAAACCGCTTCCTGTCCATTTTACGCTTCATCGGTGCACATGGACATATTTGTATGTAACTTCATGCTTTTCCAGATTTGAAGTAACTTGCCACCCCAACTGAGCCGGACTAATTGTTTATCTGTAATTTGCAAGCAATATTCTAAATCAGTAATGGATATTTGTTCCCACCCACTTTAGTGGGGGGAGGAACTATATGATCAACTGGGTTTTTTTGTTCAGTCAATTTTCGCCGATCGATATTTTATCGTGCAGATTTGTGGCTGGTATCATAAGAAAGTTTGTCAAGCGTCCAATTTCAAATTTAAAAAAACTCGATTTTCCTTCCGAGGAGTTACGGTGGTTTATATTTTTGCGAACCCTTGCCTTATTTCTATTGTTTTGTTCATATTTTTTGTTTTTTATTGAATCTTGATCAATTTTTGCTAAAATTATAAAAAAACTGGTAGTCTCGTGGTTTCTACGCTGCGAGATAAACAAAAACTGCTGAATTGTTTGAATAAACTGTTTTGGCTGAAATTTTGGCTAAATTTTTGAAACTTCCGCCTTTTTCTTTTTTATCCGCGAAAAAATGCAACGAATAATCATTATTGGCCCACTTTGTCCAGTTTGACCGATTGTGCACACATTGAAACTGCTAACACATCTTCGTCTACTCAGGTAAGGGCTACTTTTATCTGTGGTTGCAAAGTAGGTATTCTGAAACTAAAATTTTAGCTGGCTTCTTCTAGTATAAGTCCATATTTTTTTTAAAAAAAAGCATCAGTTCTTTCATTTTTTGCCAAAAAAATATTTACTTCATCATTTTTGAAAAATAAGGTTTATTAAGAGCAGTGGAGCGATAGCAAGGTCAATTTTGCTCTAATCATTGATTTTTGCAATGAAAAAAGCTTCGGAATGTGTTTTGCGCCTGTCCTTCTTAAAAGAATTTTAGCATTTATTTCATCCGAATTAAATGCAATTTAAAGGTTCGATTAGTAAGCGGTACTAGTTATCTTAAAAATAGTTCCAATAAAAAATTGCATTTTCTGAGTATCAGGCGTGGTTTAAAGGTTCTGATAAATTGTTTTCAAAATTTTTTAATTAGTTCTCGATTTTGCCAACACTTTATGTTCTTTTGTAGTCTTAGGCCAGAGTCCAATTAATCAAACGTCTAACTTCATCTCCGCTTCTAGCATCACACTATTATAGAACTGCCTAACGTTTTCAATGAAAAATATTTTTGACTCATGTTTTTTGATGAAAAATATTGGGTTTTGACTCATCTAAACCGATATAACTATAAACTCATCAGTTTTTTGTTATTTTGATTTTCTTTGGTCAAATTATTTATTTCGAAACCTTTCTTTGCTTTAATGGACAAGCAGCAATAGCAAAACCAATTATGGTCTAGTTTTGATAATTTGGTTTTTGCAGAGTTTTTGGATTTTAATGGGGCTCTTTACTTTATTCAGAAAATGTTTTTGCTTTTCTTGCTCTTTTCTGATAAGAAAAATAACGCCCAACTACAGACCAGAATGATTCCAAATGAAAACAGAAATTACGACCTGTCAAATTTGTTTGTAAATAAAGGCCAATATATATATATATATATATATATATATATATATATATGTATATATATATATATATATATATATGACAATTGAAGCGAAAATCTTATGCTTTTGTCGGCTTCAACACCATTTGGTTGAAATTATTTATGAAGTTTTGATATCTGCCTTTGTTCGTTGTTACTCTGTATTCTTTTGACTTAGTTTTCCTATTGAAATTTCGAAATGGCTTTCTAGGCAGTAACATTCTAATAATTTTTCAATTGGAAATATATGGTTTTTGTTACTTATGGTTTAAAAGTATTTGTTTATGAACAGAATAAAAGTTTTTTAAGATTTGCGCTTTCTAATCTTAATGCTGACAGATTTTAACGTAATCTCATCAGAGACAGATGTTGCACTGTTTTGCAATGACAAGACAGATGTTGTCCACTGAAATAAATGAAGTCTTTTTTACTGTTTTATCCTTTACAAAATGGTTTACTCGTGGAAACTAATTCACATTTTGATTTTGCTGGTTTTTATACTTTTTGTTGTTGCATTAAGTTCTGGATAATGACAGGTCTCAAAAGTTTTGTCTGAAGATATAAATAGAGCTATTCAAAGATTTCAGTTGACAGCTAACTGCATTCGTAAAATTGAAATTATTGTTTTCAAAAAGTATAAATGTATTTTTTTAACTTTGCCCTTTTTTAGTTTTTTGTCTCCATATTATTTATTCTCGATTAGGACAGGTCCCACATCTTTTTTAGTGAGACTTATGTCAATTGAATAAGTTTGGTTTTTGTGAGATCCTATGTCGACTTTTTCATTCAATTTTTTTCTTAAAAAATAGGTCGACATAGAGTTTTGGTCGTAAGTAATGCTTACTGTTTTCATTTGATTTTGTTGTTGGTCTTGTCGCTTACTCCCCTGAATGGCAGGTATTATCGGCCCTTTAATGATTATTTACTTAATTTGGTTAGAGGTTTCAGCTTAAAGTGATTTTCAAAATTGTAATCCTCAAAGCGAAATGTCTATGGTTGTTTTGGGACCAGATCTGATTTCTTAAATCACTCGTTTTCCTGTGGCACCTCGCAATTTTGTATTAAACAATAAACTCATTTTTCTCTTGGCTATAAAATAAATAACCGTTGTTTTCCTGCGTAAAAAATTATCAGTAGATTGACAATAGAAAAAAAACAACATAGATTGCAATTTGAACTCCATTTGTCAACTGGCTCAACAAAATTTATTGCTAAAATGGTTGTTGCGACTATATCACGAAGCCAGGTTGATGCTGTTTGCCTTTCTGGTTTTATCTCTTTTTTGCAATTTTGTTCCAGAATCTCAGTTGCATTGCTATTTTAAGGTTTAACGGGCAAATAAACTGAAGAATAAAGATTGCTTCGAGCAAAGTGATAGCTCAAGGGATCTTTTTATGAAATCAGACTTACTACCTGCAGAATGTTTAACCGCTTAAATGAGTGTTTCAAAACAGAAACAATTCTTCATTGGCAACACCGTGTGAAGGGACAAAACTGAGACATTTTAGCTCAATAAACGAACTCAACAGCTAATGTTACTGGAGGTAAGAAACAATTTGCTACAGAAAAGATATAGAAACAAAAATTTATACAAATAAAATCGAATAAAATTCCGAATTAAAAAATATATCAATAAAATCTTCGACAAATTTCGAAAAAAAAGTTACTACAGCGATTATTGCAACGGTTTAAATTTATTCCACCAGAGAGAAATATTAGGGGATGAAAAGTTGTTTTGACATATGGTAGCTATGTAACAGTTTTGATTTCAATTAATAGCAGATTGTTTTTGTAAATATAGATCTGTTTTGACTGGTAAAATCCCAGGGTATTACATAAAAAAGACTGGGGAAGAACAGCAATGGTTAAGGGCAAAATTGTTCCGAAGAGGCAACATCTGTTAGAGTAATGGCCAGTTCTTGTTCAAAGTTGTCCGCTAATTTGCCTCGCGTCCAAACAGCGCCTATTAACCTCAATGACTATAAACCAGAACACTGGATTAAGAGTCAACATTGTTGATCAGTTGTGATTGGGAGTGGCTAGATTCTAGTTGAGATAACCAGGAGAACTGAACTTGTCAAGGTGGTTTTTCAGAATAGATGTGCTTGAATCAGAAAATCTTTTAGGTATCTTTACTAATAAAAGTTTTAATTAGCATCACCACATAATTCTCCCATATAGTGAAAGTTGCTAAAATACAGCATATGAGCTGATATCATACAAATTTGTGAGCTCAAAAACTTTCATCATCATTAAACACAATTCAAGAAAAATTATCTTTTTGTGTTTTTGAAACTTCTGTACCACATCTCTGTTTCAAATTTTAGACATGCATTTTGTTTTCTTTTTTATTAAAAAATCAGTTTCAAAAGCGTTTTCCGAGTGTGAAGAAAAACTGCGTTTCTGTTATTTAACTAAATATGTCAAAACAGAATTAGCATAGTAATAATAACTGCGTTATCAACTCAAATGCTCCAAAATTCAAGTATTAAGTATTTTTCATATTTTCTTTCCACTGAACATTCTTTTTTCCGCAGATATTTAGATTCCGAACTGCTGATAGAAATATTAAAAACAGCAACAGAATCTAAAGAAGCTTGAACGTTGCATCTATTTGCATCTTAAAGAAAATTATTTCACTATTACAGCATTGCAAAAGGCAAATTTATGTCACCAGCAATGTGATCTGTAAAAATTTTATTTCAACTAAATTTTCGACAAAACTAAATTTCGACAATTTGCCTCGTTTAAACGAAACACTTACAATTTTGTAAGACATATTGACTCAGTTTTACAAATTCAATACGAAATTTTGACTCTTTAATGTCGTTGAAGTTGAAAAAAAGACCATAAGAGTTTGTTCAAACATGATGAAGTTATCTATCTATTTCAAAACAAGAAACCGGAAGATCTGAAAAGATTTATACTGACATTTGAGATTTTGAAAAATGTTTAAACTTGTGAGAAAAATTTTGTCAACTTAGATAGATCACAGGCTTAATTGGGAAAAGTTTCAATATGTCTCACCGTTTTGTGAGATCAATTAAATGTGGTTTTTTCTAACAATGAAGAACGAACTTTTTTGAACCATTTGTTGAAAAATAGTGAAAATAATTGAACATTTTATGAATGAATTCTGAAAAAGCATCAGTTTATTAAATTAATATTATGTGCGAGGAAGAAGCAACTTTTTCTTCGCCTGTTTGAAACGTTTTCGCTGACAAAGAAGTCCTAACAAATATTTGTCAATTACTTATTGTCATTTTCTTCTTTTGAAAATCTAAATTTGCATAATTTGTGTACAACTCTTAGAAAAAGATATATACTTGCTCTTCCAACGGCGGTGACGACCTCTAGGCTAAACCAAATATTTTTTAATAAAAAACATGATCTACTCAAATCTATATACACTCAACATGATCTATATATACTCAAAATTTGGTAATTGTGTTTCACAATTATCTAATTGATAAACAATTCATTCTTAAAACTGGATAAAACAAATTTGAAACTTATTTATTACCAATATATAGTCTGGAGTTTCATTTTTTAAATTTTGAAATAAATACGTCAATAGCAGTCTGGAATTTTTTATCATTTCTTAAGTAATAAATCTTGGTACTTAGTTAGTGTTTGATAATCATGAGTTTCATGTGTTTGATATGAATGTGTGACTAAGGCAGCTAAATAGTTTTAAAGAAAAGTTTTGCGCAAAATTAATTTTGATATTTCTGTAATTTTTTCTCAGCAAATGTGTGTGTGTGTGTGTGTTTGTGTGTGTGTGTGTGTGTGTGTGTGTGTGTGTGTGTGTGTGTGTGTGTGTGTGTGTGTGTGTGTGTGTGTGTGTGTGTGTGTGTGTGTGTGTGTGTGTGTGTGTGTGTGTGTGTGTGTGTGTGTGTGTGTGTGTGTGTGTGTGTGTGTGTGTGTGTTTGTGTGTGTGTAATAGCTTCTCTACATTGCAAATTTAATTTTTTTCTTGGAACATTTTCAGTAAAAAAAGGCTGTTTTTGCTTTCTTTGGCATTCTTTCCAAATAATGTTCCAAAGTTATGCTGACGTTTATTTAGCCAGATTTGTAATTCAGGATATTCTAGACATTGATCTCAAAAACAATTAACAACTTTTTCATAAATGCTGACACCCCAAAGAGACAGTTTTAATATCTTTCCTACATTGGGAAATTTTTTTCCTAAATGGGGAATTTTCATTTTTGTTTCTGTCATCTAACTGTAGTTGCAATTATATCAAATATATAAACCAAACCCAAACTAGAAATTAGAGTTAGAATTAGATAATTTTTCCCTTTTTACCAATATTTTTGCGTTTCCTGGGATTCTGAGAGTAGTGGATAAAACAAGGGATTCAACCACCAGTAAAATTTGTCCCTTTCTCCTAACGCTAATCGCGCATGTCGAATCTGGCCAAATTCTACTGTTTGTTGAATCCCCTGTTTTATCCACTACTATATATTAGCTCTAAATTCAATAAAAAAATTAATTAAAATCAAAAAATAAAAACAAAAAATCAAAAAAATCAAAGCAAAATTTACATTTCACTCTTTAAGAGTGATTCACTCTTATTCGGAGTGATCCCCAGTAGAAAAAATCGCTCTTTTTCGCTCTTAAAGAGTGAATCACTTTTTTTTGATCAGTGGAACTGCTTCGCACATATTTTTTTATTTTTTAATACTTTTTATTTCAAATTATCTATAATTTTCAATAAATTTATTTTTTCTTTTATTTTTTCTATATTTATTCCATTATTAATAAGAAATGATACAAAATTATAGTATTTACATGAACAACTATCAGTGAAATTGCTTCGCAGATCCTCTGTTTGATTAATAACTAAAGGACTTCCAGCTCTAGGACTTTGCCAACAAGGATTAATTGTTTTATCTGCGAAGCGGTTACACCGATCAGTTATATCAGGGAACCTGCTTTGCGGATTTCTACTAAATCCTCTAGTCATTTCTATATCTGGATGTTGTTTCTTTACATGAGCCCGTATCCCATCATATCTCACAACAGAAGTACAATATGGACAATTAACTTTAACTGAAGTACAACTTCTACATGAATACTTACCCTCATCAAAATTATTTAGTGGTTTTATATAATTACACTTATTACAACATCTAGTTAATACTTCTGAGCTGGGGTTAAGGTTAGGGATAAGGTTAGGGGTAGGGTTGGGGTTAGGATCTGAGTTAGGGTTGGGGTTAGGATCTGAGTTAGAGTTATAGTCATTGATAGAACCAGAACCAGAACTAGAGCTAGAACTGGGGTTAGAACCAGAACCAGAACAAGAACTAGGGTTAGAACTAGAGTTAGAATTAGGGTTAGAACTAGAACTAGAACTAGGGTTAGAAATAGAATTAGAATTAGAACTAGGGTTAGAACTAGAATTAGAACTAGAACTAGATTCATTTTTTAAAGAACAACCCCATGGGGAAAAATCATTAGCACAAATACCACTTGATATTATATTACCCCACATCATAATGATATTTTAAAACAGCATTGTTTCCACATTTATAGTTACACTCTAAACACTGTAAAAGCATTTTTAATAGATAAAATTATCAGTGAACGAGCTTTGCTCGTGGTTCTCCAACGAGCTTTGCTCGTGGTTCTCCAACGAACTTTGTTCGTGGTTTACCAAACTGCTCAACGAAGTTGTTTTGCAAATTCACAGATAATTAGCTATGCTGTAGAATCGGTGTACAAACTTTGTGGATCAGTGAAACTGCTTCGCAGATAATATTTAGCCATGATTTCAATTAAATCTTTAGTATTATCTTTAGATGTGATACACTCTGCTAAATATTTATTTCCTAAAGTATTGAGTGTATTAGTGTTACATCTCTTATCTAAGATCAAATCAAGGTCTAATTCTTTTTTATCTTTAACAAAATTTATAATCTCTTCTCTAAATTCTTCATTATTTATATAAAGTTTGTTTAAAAACTTTCCCCCCTTTCTATTCAAAATTCCCATCTCTTCATTGACGAAGTCACAGTTACACTGATCAATATACGAACAAAGTTCGAGGTTTACCAAAATGCTTCCCTGATCAGTATAACTGCTTCGTGTCTCACCTTCCAACTCTTCTCCATATCCAACATTAACTAATGTATTTACTCTACTCAACATTGTGCTTGCTCCCATTGCTACAGTTCCAGCATTTCTTGATATTGAATTAGGATAAAAACAATTAAATATAAATAAACCTGTGCCTATAATTCCACCAATATTTGATAAAATTTTCATACCCTTTCCCTTAGTCATCTCTTTTGTTAAAACATCATTCTGAATTTTAATATTATTTAAAGTAAGAAGTTTATTAAAATAAAAATGATAATTATCATGATTAATAACATTTCTATCTGTTGCATTAATCATTAGTGGTTTCATATATGCTATAAGTTTATTTATATCTTCTCTTTCTAAATCATCTTTTAAACTAAGAGCTTTTAAATCAAGGAAACCAACTCTTGAATCATATATCATTGTTCTATTACTACTAATAATAATAAAATATTTTCCTTTCTATTATATTTAATTATACCATAACGAAGTTCATCTGACATTCCATCTGTACAATTATAATAGTTACTATTTAAGTCACCACTTATTTTATTGAAGTCATGTTCACATTTATATATATCATTAAAGTTTTTAAATAGGTGAGGTCCATTACAAGTTGTTAAATAAATTGTATCACAACTCATTCTTGCTGTATTAATTATTTGAGCTGGTTTATGACACATTACAATCATTTGAATATTATAATGTCTATCTTCAGTAAAATAATAACCTATATCCTTATTTAACCTATCACCCATATCATCAAGTACCATTAAACAATTTTGAAATTTATGCATATTTTTTTTGTGATCATATTTATATCACATTTATTAAACCCAGTATAAAACTTATTAGACTCAGGATCTATTCAGTCTCTGGCACCTTTACAAACTATAACTATGGACCTTTGGTCTTGATCTTGAACTTAATCTTGATCTTGAACTTGATGTTGAACTTGATCTTGAACTTGATCTTGAACTTGATCTTGAACTTGAACCTGATCTTGAACTTGATGTTGAACTTGATCTTGAACTTGATCTTGAACTTGGTCTTGAACTTGATCTTGAACTTGATCTTGTTCTTGAACTTGATGTTGAACTTGATCTTGAACTTGATCATGGTCTAAGTATAACTTTAAGTATTGTCTAATAAAATATGTTTTACCCGTTCCAGTTCCACCATAAACAATAGTATGTAGTGGTGACTTTTCATATTCAAAACTAACTAGACTCCTATTCATAAATCCACCAAAGCTTTCTTCAAGTTTTGTATATTTACTTGGTCTTGAATCATATATTATATAACAAATTCCAATAATAATAATAAAAATAAAAACTGCACTACCTGTTTCCATTTTTATATAATAAATATAGATTTGATTTAGATTTAGATTTAGACTTAGACTTAGACTTAGATTTAATAAATTTATTATATAAAAATGCTCATCCTAACTTTTGAGGAATTCAATAATAAATTTAATATTGATAATAATGCTATGAGTGATATCAGAATAAAAGATATAGGTAAAGATATAAGTCTAACACCAATTGAAATTGTAATGAGAGATCAAACTCCAGATAGTATCAGGGATCCTAACTTCAACATTATTGTAAATCTACATCCAACTGAAGGTACACATTGGGTTTTAGTTATAAGAAGAGAAGGTGGTCCAACATATTACTTTGATAGTTTTGGTGTAGAAACTCCACCTTTATTTTTAGAGGAATATGTTGATCTAGGATTTAATGAGAAAACACAACAATATGATGAATTGTATTGTGGGGCTTATTGTTTATACATGATCTATCTTATTGATAGAGGATTTAGAATTAAAGTGCTTTTAATATTCTAGTTAATCAATGTAAATATCCAGGAATATATAATGAGTGTTTTTGTTTGAATTGTAGTAGAGGTGATGTTAACGATAATGTTAATGTTAATGATAATGATAATGATCTACGAAGTAGCTTTGCTAATAATGATAGTGATATTGTCATTGATAAAGATCTGCGAAGTAGCTTTGCTAATAATGATAATGTTAATGATAATGATAATGATAACGATCTACGAAGTAGCTTTGCTAATAATGATAGTGATATTGTCATTGATAAAGATCTACGAAGTAGTTTTGCTAATAATGATAATGATAATGATAATGATAGAGATAATTTTATATATCTATTTGATGAAAAATATCAAAGGAGTAAATCTAATAGGAATAGCAATAGTAATAGCATTAGTAATAGTCCTACTAATAATATCCGTGAAGCGGTTCAACAGAGTTGTTTTGCAAATTCACCGATATCTGTAAACATAAATGATGAACTATATTCATGGCTAAATGATGATGATATAATTACTGAAGCCGCATTCCCAGATAACTTTAGATGTATAATATCTGGTCCTAGTGAATGTGGTAAGACATTCTTATTAAAAAAACTAGCTAGTATATACTTTGATAAGCTATACATCATTGGACCTACTGGTGATCAGTACCATGGTATAGAAAGAATAAACCCAAAAGCAGATGTTGAATTTATTAAAGATATAAAAGATTTACCATCTCCTAATAAACTACCCAACGACTTAAAGAAACTAATGATATCTGATGATGTTAGAGCCAAAGAACCAGTTATTATTGAATACTTCTGTAGAGGTAGACATAATAATTGCAATATGATACATCTTAATCAAAACCTGTTCTCTCTGGATAGGCAGAGTGTTAGAGAGAACTGTAATCTATTTATTTTATTTGAACAAAGAGGTAAAGTCCTCATATCTATATATCAAGATTTCTTTAATAATGTTGAACTTAATTATAATGATTTTGCTAATATATGTAATAAGGTATGGAAAGAGCCTTATAATTATATTGTCATTGATATAACTAAAAATAAAAATATTAATGGTAAACTAAGAATTAATTGGGATCGGAGAGTTTTGTAGTTTAGTTTAAGTATCAGGGAACCTGCTTCGCAGATAAGTCTAAGTCTAAGTACAAGTATAACTCTAAATCAAATGTAAAGTAAAACTTAATACATCGCCATTAAAGTCTATAGGTCTTCCATGCTCATCTTTAATATGAAATTCAATATATTCTGTTCTATCTTTAGTTACATTTTGATATAAGATATTAGGTGGTATAATTTTTATCAAGTAACCTGGTGGTTCAGTTAGATTAAAAGTATATAGTATGTCTGTATCTTTACCATTATTTTTAGCTCCAGATATCACATTACAATGAATGTTAATAGTACTAAAACCCATAATATCAATAATTTTCTGAGATTTATATCTACCTTTTTCATAAATTATTTTTCTAAATCCTAGTAATGAGGCTAGTGAGTTCTCTATATCAAAGCTGAGTGCTCCTTGTTTTATTTCCATTAAACATTTCATCGTATTCTTATCAGGTTCTATTATTACACTACCATCAGTTTCTTCTTTTATTAATTCTGCTATATCAGTTAACTCATATGCTCCCGGTGTAATAGTTGAATATAGCAACGGGATTCCTTTATAATTATGATTAAGTATAGATGTAATGTTTGGGCTTGAGGTAGAGATAGGGTTAAGGTTGGGGTCAGAGCTAAGAGCCTGAGGTAGAGCTTCATCATCTTCTATAACAGTACTAGCATATAAGAATTGAGTATTTCTCCTATTCACATTAAAACCGAATTATAAACAGATAATCTAATTAAACCTAATTTTGTTGTATTAAGTATAGGTTCACTAAAGTTAAACTTTTCTGTTGGTTTTATCATTCTAAAGTTAAGTGTATGCTCTTCTTTAGTTTTAGTTAAAGCTTCGTGTATATTTTGTAGTTCATATAGAATCAAGTTGTCTGTCATTTTTTATCTAATAAAAATGGATTTTAATTTGGATGCAACTTATGGTTACAAAAATGATATACATAAAAGTAAGATTATAAAATATAAACCAAATAACCTGGCAACAATGAATACGATAAATACCAATATTAACATCAAACTCAATAGAGAAGAGAATCACTTAAATTTGCGTGATTCCTATCTAGAGATAGAGTTTGTTGTATCAGATGATGCTGGTGGTGTATTTGCTAATGATGCTAATATTAGATTAGTTAATTATGGTATGATGGCATTGTTTAGTTCAATTAAGCTTGAAACTAGTGGTGGTAGGACTATTGAATATATAGATCATTGTCATCCTAATCTAATGATGTATAAGTTATTAACTAGTACTGATGATGAAAATGAGAGTGGTTTTGTTAAAAATCAAGGCAATAGAGATAGTCAACTTAAAGGAGACCATATTGCTGCACAACGAGGTCATATGTATATGATGATTAAGATGAGTGATCTATTTGGTTTCATAAATGATTTAGAAAAGATTATATATGGTTTAGGATTTAAACAATTATTAAAAAGGAATAATAATGATAGAGCTCTATATAGAGTTAATGCTAATCCTGGTGCAGTTGCTGATGATGGTAACATAGAAATTAGAGATAAATCATGGTGTGTACCTAGTATTGATCCTAGTAATGATAAAAGAATTATTGTGGAAAAGGGTTTAGGCAAAAAGAATAATGTAGACTTTAGTTATTATGAAAGAAAGACATTTTGTAAGAATGTGTCCAATGCTACTAACTTCTTGTTTGATCTAGGTATGGAAAGTGGTATGGAAAGACCGCAATATATAATAGTTGGTTTTGAAAATAATAATGTCAATGAACAAACTCATGACGCAAGTACATTTGATGTAATGAATGTTACTGAATGTTATTGTAAGATTGGTAGTGAGTTTTATCCCGAGGATAGAATGAATATTAATTATGGAACCAATAATTATAATGAGGCTTTTAAAGAGATTGTTAGCTTTAATAAAGATTATAATGGGCTACCACATAATATTAAACCATATATAAATCATAGAACATTCAAAAGTAATTATAGAATATATGTATTCGATACTAGATATCAAAGGGATCATATAGGTTCACAACCAATAAAACTTAATTTTAAATTTAGTGCTGCAGTTGCAGATGTTATATGTCATGCATTAGTATTAACTAGAAAGGTTATTAGTGTGAATAGTGATGGTAATAAGATGGTAGACATAATATCATAGATACAATTTAAGTCATAGATATAATTTCAGTCATAGATATAATTTAAGTGATAGATATAACTCTAGCGATAATTATAATTTTAGATATAACTCTAGCAATAATTATAATTTTAGATATAACTCTAGCGATAATTTATAATTATAGTATAATATAGTTATTGTTATAATTATATACTTATAATTATACATAACCTTATACTTATACTTATATTTATAGCTAGTCAGCCCTAATTGTTACTCTTGTTACTCTTGTTAACACCCAACTATTTCTTATTAGTATTAACAAAACCTTTAGCATAAATAATGTCTAATTTCTTTTTATTCTCTAGAGCCAAGCCTTTAGCTTCAAGCTTAACCTTGGGCTTAGGTCTAACCATGGGCTTGGGCTTGGGCTTGGGTTTAATAACAACAAAAGGATTATACTTTTTAACTTCCATTATTTTTTAAATAAAGAAATGAGTCTTTTAAATAAGTTCAAAACTAATTCATAATGTGTTGGAGGTAGACATTATAGTGGTACTGTTAATATAAGAGGAGCTATCACTTCAAAAGGTACTAAAATGTTAAAAGGTAATTGTGTTTTATGTAGAAGGAATAAATCAATGACAGTATCTGATGCAACAATAGAAGCAGAAGGACTTAATGATTTCTTTAAAAGTGTTGGTAGGGCTACAGTTAACTTTGGAAAGAAAGTTTCTAATAATCCAGTAAGAGCATTAGAAATAGCAAGTAAAATAGGAAGTGCAGCTGCATCTAGAAACCCTAAAGCAGCTCTAGCGGCTACACCAGATTTAATTAAATTTGCAACTACTGGTGAAGGTATAAAAGTAGTACAAAAAGGAAGAGGGTTATACTTAGGTACAAAAAAAAAGATAATTATTTGATTATAATTATGATTATGATTATGTTTATGATTATATCCATGATTATATCCATGATTATATTATGTTTATGATTATGATTATGGCTATGATTATGATTATATATTTATCGATAAATATTAATACTAATATTGTTATTACTAAAAACCTTGTTAATACTAAGCACTAATATCTTTAATCTAAAAAAATACTCAGCTTGTTTTTCTTGTTCTTCTTATAATCCTCATATAACTTAACAAATTCATTATACTCATCATTATCTATTTTATTATTATTCATTGATTTAGTATATAGTTTATTAAACTTATCTCTAAACTGTTTACTTAAAATATACATTTGTGAATACTTTCTAATTTTAGTATTAGTTGTTTTTGATAATGAACCACAAACAGTTGCTGTAGCAAAAGCTGTTGGTATAGAATAAGCTAATCCTATACCTGTTAATGAAACTGATGTAGTTGTTGCAGGGGTTGCTATTGATGATAATACTATTTCTGTTATCTCAGCTATGTTAATATGATTCTTATATCTACTTAACTTCTTATTATAGTTATTAGTATCAGTTTCATAATAATTTTTAATATCTTTTATAAAGTTAATATTGTTGTTAAATTTATTATTAGCTTGAATCTTTTCGTTTATGTATTGTTCATTAACGGTTGACAAGTTGGGATATAGTAATCTCTCACTCGGTGCTGTTTGATTGGTCATTGCTTTGCTTATTTTCATTAGTAAAAATTCTTTCTATTTCTTTCATTATATCTTCTTGATTAAAACTATAATGCATCTCAAGTCTGTCTTTCCCTTTATTATCCAGTAACTTACTTTGTAGAAATATAGCAATTATATATTGTACTATAACACCTCTAAGAGATTTATTGTATTCTTTCATTTCTCTCAGGCCGTTAGTAAACATTTCATCTAAGTGTATGTTAGTTATATTCTGATTAAATTTATTATTATCAAATTCTTGCTTTAATTGATTATATTTAGAGATATTATCTGCAGCAACTTTATTACAAAACTTAACAGTATTTCTGACTTCATTTGTTGATTCAATAAACTCATTAATTAGTTCTTCTTTAACTTGTGTTTCATTTAGTTGTAATGTTTTAATTGTAACTTTATCAAAGTCACCCTTTCTTAGTTCAGTTATGTTTCTACTTAAAATGTCTATTTTATTAGAAGAGGAAAATAAGTTATTGTCACAATACTCTTTATTAACAACACCTTTTTCATCTATTGGAGGATGAACATTTGTAATTTTATAGGTATACTTCATTTTAATATTATCATTATCTTCTAGGAACAAGCCTCGGGCCTTACTTAGTGTTAAGTTGTTTCCTTTCCCAAACGACGTTTCGCTTGATTGAATCTGTTTCTTGTCATTATTTATATTAAGAAATAAATCCGGCTTGCCGGCTTAGGACTGGAGGTCTATATTTAATGATTCCAAAACCTTATTATTAAGTTCAAAATCAAACTCGGATTTCAATAGTTCCTGTTCATAATATTTGCCTTCTATTATCTCTCCATTAATATCTTCTATTTTATATGTTGGTGGATGTGTTTTTAGAACTTCATTCACTTTAAACAATTCTCTATTCTAATTAGAAGTGTAATCTTTAGAGAAGATATTACGTTTATCTACATTTCTTACATAATCACCAACGTTAAGTTTAAGTTTAATATTTTTAAAACTAAAAGTGTATTTAATTTTATCAGGATTATTAGAAGCGTCGACTGGTGTCATATTAATTGTTGAGTGAATGTTATTGTTATATGTTACAACAGCATCATTTAATATATTTACCCAATTACCATCACCGTTGATGAACACTGGTTTAATTATTATGTGTAATAATGTTCTATTAAATCTCTCTATGAATACAGCCTTTAAATCACTATAAGTAGAATATAGCTCTATCTGCGAAGCAGTTTCACTGATCCCTGAAGCGACTTTGCCGGTTCCATATTCTTTATTTTAATATTATCATTTTAATACTTCATTTTAATATTATCATTATCTTCTAGGAACAAGCCTCGGGCCTTACTTAGTGTTAAGTTGTTTCCTTTCCCAAATGACGTTTCGCTTGATTGAATCTGTTTCTTGTCATTATTTATATTAAGAAATAAATCCGGCTTGCCGGCTTAGGACTGGAGGTCTATATTTAATGATTCCAAAACCTTATTATTAAGTTCAAAATCAAACTCGGATTTCAATAGTTCCTGTTCATAATATTTGCCTTCTATTATCTCTCCATTAATATCTTCTATTTTATATGTTGGTGGATGTGTTTTTAGAACTTCATTCACTTTAAACAATTCTCTATTCTAATTAGAAGTGTAACCTTTAGAGAAGATATTACGTTTATCTACATTTCTTACATAATCACCAACGTTAAGTTTAAGTTTAATGTTTTTAAAACTAAAAGTGTATTTAACTTTATCAGGATTATTAGAAGCGTCGACTGGTGTCATATTAATTGTTGAGTGAATGTTATTGTTATATGTTACAACAGCATCATTTAATATATTTACCCAATTACCATCACCGTTGATGAACACTGGTTTAATTATTATGTGTAATAATGTTCTATTAAATCTCTCTATGAATACAGCCTTTAAATCACTATAAGTAGAATATAGCTCTATCTGCGAAGCAGTTTCACTGATCCCTGAAGCGGCTTTGCCGGTTCCATATTCTTTAAGTAAAGATTTAAATGTTTTATTGTAAAACTCACTACCTCTATCTACCCATAATTTTTCAGGTTTTCGTCCTTCTGATAGGATTGCTTTAAAACCATTAGTTATACATAAACCAAATTTATTCTTTAAAGGAATAGCCCATGCATATTTTGTGAATATATCTATAACTGTTAATATAAACTTATAATTATTATTGTGTTGACTTAGAGATGACTTATCAATTAAATCAGCTGACCATGTTTCATCTTTATATAGTGGTATTTCTGACTTCATTTGTTGATTCAATAAACTCATTAATTAGTTCTTCTTTAACTTGTGTTTCATTTAGTTGTAATGTTTTAGTTGTAACTTTATCAAAGTCACCCTTTCTTAGTTCAGTTATGTTTCTACTTAAAATGTCTATTTTATTAGAAGAGGAAAATAAGTTATTGTCACAATACTCTTTATTAACAACATCTTTTTCATCTATTGGAGGATGAACATTTGTAATTTTATAGGTATACTTCATTTTAAAATTATCATTATCTTCTAGGAACAAGCCTCGGGCCTTACTTAGTGTTAAGTTGTTTCCTTTCCCAAATGACGTTTCGCTTGATTGAATCTGTTTCTTGTCATTATTTATATTAAGAAATAAATCCGGCTTGCCGGCTTAGGACTGGAGGTCTATATTTAATGATTCCAAAACCTTATTATTAAGTTCAAAATCAAACTCGGATTTCAATAGTTCCTGTTCATAATATTTGCCTTCTATTATCTCTCCATTAATATCTTCTATTTTATATGTTGGTGGATGTGTTTTTAGAACTTCATTCACTTTAAACAATTTTCTATTCTAATTAGAAGTGTAACCTTTAGAGAAGATATTACGTTTATCTACATTTCTTACATAATCACCAACGTTAAGTTTAAGTTTAATATTTTTAAAATTAAAAGTGTATTTAACTTTATCAGGATTATTAGAAGCGTCGACTGGTGTCATATTAATTGTTGAGTGAATGTTATTGTTATATGTTACAACAGCATCATTTAATATATTTACCCAATACCATCACCGTTGATGAACACTGGTTTAATTATTATGTGTAATAATGTTCTATTAAATCTCTCTATGAATACAGCCTTTAAATCACTATAAGTAGAATATAGCTCTATCTGCGAAGCAGTTTCACTGATCCCTGAAGCGGCTTTGCCGGTTCCATATTCTTTAAGTAAAGATTTAAATGTTTTATTGTAAAACTCACTACCTCTATCTACCCATAATTTTTCAGGTTTTCGTCCTTCTGATAGGATTGCTTTAAAACCATTAGTTATACATAAACCAAATTCATTCTTTAAAGGAATAGCCCGTGCATATTTTGTGAATATATCTATAACTGTTAATATAAACTTATAATTTTTATTGTGTTGACTTAGAGATGACTTATCAATTAAATCAGCTGACCATGTTTCATCTTTATATAGTGGTATTTTTCTTTGTCTTTTAAACTTTGTTATTTGAGGATTGAATACTTCTTTAGCTAGTTGTTGTTGTTGTTGTTTTTCCATCATTATTCATTTACCATAGTTAAAAACAAAATTATTTAGTTGGTCTTGATTAATAATATTCACAGATAATAGTTGCTTAGATAAATCTAGCATTTCATCATATAATCCATCATGACCAGCTTTTGTTTCTAGTATTAATAATTCTAGTTTTTCTACTAAATTATTTGGGTTGCCATTTAATCCCCTGCCAAATATATCATCTCTTACCTCCATTATACGTTTTATTGTTCTATATCTAGCGCTTTTCTTATCCCCTTTTCCTAAATCATATCTAATATCCTTTAAAAACCTTTTAATTTTGTTTTCATCTTCCTCAACCTTATCATCATATGTTACATTTGTTTTAGTAAGAAAATCAGTAAATCCTTCTGAAAACTCATATACATTATCCCTAACTAAAAATGCACCCTGCTCTAGAGTTATATCAACACCATTCTTTTTATATCTCCTACTAGGTAAATCTACGAGTTCTAATTTTAATTGAAGATTAGTTTGAGCCCCCATGTCATGAAGAAGTTTGGCTGTTTTGTATCAACATAAACTGGTGCTATATCTTGAGTTTGCTTTATGGTCCCCTTTAACGTTTCACCCATCTTGGAAGCAGTTTCATTAAACTGGGAACCAGCTTGCTCGATCTGCGAAGCAGTTTCACCAATCATCGTAGTTTGTTTATCTAACTCTTGATTTTGCCAATCTATTGCTCTTAATGTTTGATCACTTAATGCTAGATTCTGTTCATTGTTTTCACTGATAGTTTTGGTTAGAGGATCAAATAACTCTTCTATTTCACCATAATATTCTTGTTGTTTTAATTTATCTTCTTATCTATTTCTTATGTTTTGTTTTTCTAGATTGTTTATTTCTATAAGTTTATCTAGTTTAGTCATTTGATATGTATTGAAAAATTATAATAAGAGTAAAACATGGATAATGAAAACAGCTTCTCTCTTAATCTAAAAAGATGTTTAGCTTGTAAAAGACGTTGTAATACTATAGATGAGTTTATTGATCATATTAAGGAACCAAATCATGATGATTTAAAAAATTCAACTTATTCTAAATATGTAGATGGGGCTGAGAAGATAATAAAATATTACAATTTAATAAAAATATAATAGCTGGAGCTACACTACATAAGAATACAATCATTGGAGACACTATGGAAAAATATATGGCTCAGATAATGATTTATAATATACTAACTACCAACCATATGGATGTAATGAATGAATTAGGTCTATAATTATTTGTTAGAAAAATTAGCAAAGCTCGTTATATAATATAATAGCAACTTCAATTAACTGTCTATCATCATTAATGGTTAGTTCTAGAATATTATTAACCAGTAGGTCTTTGTCTCCATCTAATGATCTGGGAAGCAGTTTCACTGATGCTTGGTGGATCATTTTTATTAAATCTCTTATGAATAGATATAGATTCTCATCATGAGGATAGCTTTTAATATTATTTACATAAAATCTTTTATCATCAAATGTGTTTAGACTAATCTTACTTGTTTTTGTTGTTGTCATGTTATCACCAACTTTTTGTATTCTACATTCATCTACTGTTCTCTGTGTATTATTCATTAATGCATCATAATAATCTATGTGCCTAGCATTATTATGCTTCTTTATTCCTTTTTCTTTAGTGTTTTTAGGATAATTTTTGAAGCTATATGTTTTTGGGGGACAATACTATAAATTCCTCAATAATCCTACTTCCCAGCTCGTGCTTAAACTTGCCACGGACTTTATTATTAGTTTTTATAGATATGTCTTGATTACTTAAGTCCATATGCTCATCACTAACTTTACCTTCACTATAACTTAATATGAAACTGTCCGTATCCATATAGTGAAGTGTTAGATCTTTGAGGGATGGTTGTAGAACATTATAGAATACATCATACATGTGTAATTTATTAATTCTAAGATAGTAACACCTACATATACTGGAGAATCATATTCTGTTTTTTCTTTATATATTCTATTTGCTATAATCTCTATATCTAGTTATATTCTTAAATGTTGGTTTACTTACACTTTTTATTATCTTTTCTTCATCATGCAAGAACTTACTTTGAAAGAAGTGTAGAGGATTCATGCACAATCTTCCATATAATGAGTTATTCATTAATTTCCTTACATCCTTTTCTGCTTCAGTTTTAGCTGTTGTTCTTTTATTTGTATTGTTTTGTATATAATCGCTACCTATATAATCTTGTTTAAATTTAATTGCTCTATGTATTTTTGTTACTTTTACCCCCATCTTAACATAGAACTTTAACATCCTCTAATGAACCATATATTCTGTTTTGTTGTTTTGGTCTAAGATTAATTTCTCGGATCTGTGAAGCAGTTTCCCTGATCTTGCTTTACTTTTCTCTCTTTCTCTGCATCCCAATTCATTACCATTTATCTTTGTCTTATTAGGCATTAGTGCTAACTGTTCTGTTCTCTCTTTACATTCATTAGTATAATCAATATCACGAACTATATAGTAACCATGATCACTATCATCTGGAGTATTCAATATTACATCTAGAGTAGTAGTAATAATAAACTCAAAATCCTTATAAGGTAAGTTTTGCATCATTGCATAACCATATAGGTTGTTTGCGTCTATGTACCATATATTTCTATTAATTACTTTATCATTAGTATTAGTATTAGTACTAGTATTAGTATTAGTATTAGTTTTATCATTAATATTAGCATTAGTATTAGTATTACTAATATTTATATATCTATCTCCCATTATTCCACATATACCACCTCTCTTTGCTCCAACAAAATCATCTAGCATTTGTTTATCTTGTAATGTATCTAATGTTACACCGCTTGACATTAACCAACAATCAAAACTATAACCTGGGAGACTTACATAATATAGTGGGTTAAGCTTGATTTCTTTCATGCTTAGTTTAACATATTCATTCATGCAATAGTCTGATATTTCCACATCATTCTGTAAATACTCTATAGTTAGATCTTTTCCAGTTTTATGACTGTTGTCTTTATTAAAGATATCGACATCTTCTTGTGTTGGTAATTTATTATGTAGAGAGGATTTGAAGTCTTCTATTTTTAGACTACCTATAAGATTGTCATAGGTAGCTTTGCTACCACTGGTAGTTCCACTACCATACGACTTTGTCGTGGTTCCCAAGGAGTCTAAACCAATGTATTCATATGGATATAATGTTTTTGTTTTATACCCATATATCTTTGCCATTTAATCTAGAGGCATAGCTAAGAAGTTATAACTGTCTAAGAATTTGAGACAACCAATGCTAAACATCATAGATTTACCAGCAGCTAGTGGTATGTTATCCACTTTTCTTTTATCATTATTTTTTTTTAAAGAGTTCGCTGTATAGTAGGTTGAAGTCATAGCCAGAGCCATTATGGAATATTAATGGAATGAAGCTTTGTTGTTTGTATCTTAGATTACATATTTTACATGCTGGTTCTCTATATTTACCAGTTTCATAACAATGATCTCTTACTTTATTAATACATGTTTTACTGCAGATATGACAAGTGTTATTAGTTTCATGATATAATTTATCTTCTTCTGTGAATATCATCTTTTCATTATGTTTGAAATTATTCTCAGTTTCTATTTCTAATAGATTTCTAGCAAATCTTTTGATGCAGCCCAGACAGAAGTAGTGCTTGAAGTTACCTTGCCAGGTGTAACCCACAGCTATTGGAATATGTTCAGCTATTACATATTTTAAATCATTAGTTGAGACATCGGTGAAACCGCTTCGTGGATCAACAATGCAACATTCTATATCGGCAGTTATAATATTTTTTATATTCTGACGTTTGTGTTCATTTACAAAAGTAATATGTTTTTTCTTTGTACAAACAATCTCTGGTTTGAATGAGCTGATACATTCGTGTTTATCATATTTAATTTGTGAGTTAAACCAATAGGTACATCTATCACAATAATAATATATAATGTTGTTTTTATTTGGTCGTTCTAACAAGGTTTCTATATTTTTTATTAGGGCACAGTGTTCTATTTGACCATTACTCCAAACTAGTTTTCTTACATGTTTTCTATCTTTATTAAAATCATCCACTTGTTTAAACAGTTCTACTTTACCATTACCACAATGTGTTTATACCCAAATATTAATACTATACAATTTCTGTATTCTTATTATATAAGCAAAATCATCTTCATGTTGTTGTCTTGGTTCAATTAGTTTATCTACATATTTACTTTCTCGAGTTGCATGGTGTGGGGCGGGATAGAGCCAAGCAGTGATAGTTAGTTGTAAGCAATTTTATTTATAACTACGTATATTTAATATCGATTTAGAGTTTTTGAGATCTGGAGGTAAATCTATATATCTACCAATAGATGCTTTAGTTGGTTCAATGTTTAACTGAATACTTCTTATTCCAAGAAACTCAAAATCATAACCATAACCTTCATATATATGCTCTTCGAAATCTAGCCACCGATTGAGGTCACCATATTCAAATATTGCATTATTATTAGTATAATCAGTATTGAAAAATATTTTAGTATTTTTAACTTCTTCTTTGGTTCTCTTCTTATAATCACATTCAGCCGTGATCTTGTATTTAAAACTCTTAACTTTACAAAACTGGTAACAATTTTTAATTTCTTCTAAAGAGTAATTAGTTGCTTCATCTATATCTTCAATGTAATTCCCACCTTTATCAGTAATATAAAATTCTCTCATGTTCTGACTTGAGTTTATATCGAAGTCTTCTGTGTTTTCTAGATACATGCGATTGTGACTATATGAATGAGTAGTTAGAGCTAATTTACTTCTAAATTCTTCATATAAACCTAATCTTAGAATAGATATTGTTTTCAGTTTCAGTTTCTTTGGTTTCTGTTTTAGTTTTAGCCCTAGTTTTAATAATATAATCATCTTCATCCAAATTATACACCCTCTACGAGATTTCCTCTTCTTCAGACTCAAACATTTTCTCCAATAGTTCCTTATGTTTGAGATCGTATGATTGATGCCTTTATAAAGCCTTCTTTGATTCAAAGGATAGATTACAGACATCGCAGAAGTTTATGACACTAGTATTAGTTGATTGAGACATGATGTATTTTTTAGGGAAATAATCAAAAAATAATTTTTCGAAAAATGAAAATGAAATGCGATAAGTGTATAAATAAACTTTGGAAAGAATGTTGTAATAATTGTAAAGAATTACAATATTATTGTTAGGTATGTAAAAATATGGTTAAGGTTAAAGATTATATAGAACATTTGGGATATCTTTATTCTGATCCTGATCAATATCTAACGTGTAGTATGTGTAATTTTTATAAACATAAATCATTATATAGATTTAGAAATAGGAAATGTAGACTATGTATTTATCTTCGTAGATATAGATATGGTCACACTAGAAATCAATTCAGAGAGCATGTTTATAAGTATAATATTCAAGAAGACATAGAAAAACACTAATCACTGTGTTTCCACCGATCTCAGTGTTTTTGACTTTATACCCATCACAGTGTGTCCCATATACAGTCTCACAGCAGGGATTATCCTTTTTAAGAACTGTGAATTTGGTTTTTTTTATCTCACTTAGTTTCATAGTAATTCATCAAATCCTGAAAGGCGGCATCGCCGATCGGGGGACGTTCACTGGAGTCAGTGATGAAGGAACCCCAAACCTTCCGTTTGCTAAAGCAACTTAACTAGACTCGATGATTTAACCACTACGCTAAGTGAGACAGAAAGTTTTACTTTTAAATTGATTAAATATTGATTAGGGGATATATGAAAATTTTTATTATTTTAATATTTCTTTCAATTTTTGTTCAAGTTTTTTCGCAAGTTGGTTTTACGTGCTTTTTACACGGTCTCATCTGCGAAGCAGTTTCACTGATTAGTTTTATACTAGTATCTGGGGACGTCCACCGGAGTTGGAGGGGATAGAACCCAAACTATCGGTGAAACCGCTTCACGGATCCGTCTGATAACAGTTATAATTACCAGCTTAACTCTGTACTAGTGGTTTGCACTAAGTGAGACAAGAAATTATAGATTTAAAATATAAAAGAAGTGAATATAGAGCTAATATATAGTAGTGGATAAAACAAGGGATTCAACAAACAGTAAAATTTGGCCCGATTCGACATGCGCGATTAGAGTTAGGAGAAAGGGACAAATTTTGCTGGTGGTTGAATCCCTTGTTTTATCCACTACTTCTGAGCTATGTGGCTAGTGTGCTATATTTTACCTACGGTGTTTATTGTGTATTACTTTCATTTTAGCCCTTTAGAGTAATTGTTGTCCTAGCTACTAGTGCCACGAAAACTTGTGATCGTTGATAGTTCTATCTTGTTGACTGAGATATTCGCGGTCTCATGTAAATACTAGAGATTTTTAGTTCCCTGATTACACGGGATGAGTAAATAAAAAATCATTCATCTGTGTTCCAATACTAACAAATTGGCAGTCAAAGCCTTTCACTTATGAGCAATTTTTGGCCCTATCATTTTTTTGCGAATTTGGAGATATATGAAAATGATGGCCGATAAAATGAGAGTTCATTTAAAAAAATTTATTGTCTGCTTGTGTGGTGTGATCAAACACTATTGCTCCATTGTCTTATTCAAAAGGCCGAAGAAAAGCAACGCGAGTATGTTCGTACTGTTTGGTTTCCCACGTAAAAAATCGTCAGTATATTTGGTTTGATTGCTATGTTCAGTTTTGAACACTAGAAATCTTCGGTACGTTTGTCTCTTTATTTTGTTTGGTTCTAAGCGTTTCAAACAAACCTTTTGGAGATAATTCATTTGAAAATAGTTGCTCAACATATTTATAAAAATAGGTGAACAAATATTAATTTCAAGTTTTGCAAGTGAAAAATACAACCGACGTGTTGAACATTTATGAGGGTTCGGTTAATTAAATCCTACTCACTGAGTTTTGATATGATCACGAGAAATTATGTCCACAAGCCATTTGCTCAAGAATTCATGAGATTTGAAAGCGACCATACCAACGGTTTCTTACGTTTAAAAACCAAATATACCGACGATAGCAAAAAACGAGAGGGTTTTCGCCGGTCTAACCAAAACGGAACATGCCAACGATTATCAAACGTTTAGAAACTACGATTGAGCTAGGGTGAAAAGGTAACTGCTGCCAGTTTTTGACCCAAAAGAGCTACAATTCTGGTCTTTCATGAGCAAGTTCTAACTGATGAAATTCGTTTAGCTAATGCACAACTCAAATGACTTGGAAAAAATTTTATTCATTGAAAAAATGGCTTCATGACAAGAGCATATGATTAGTTTATTGTAACAAAAATGGCAATATCTGCTCTGTGGATGTATACATGTGCTGTGCTTACTTGTTGACATTTTGGGAACTAATTTTCCCTACCTTTCTAGGGTTATGAGGGATTGTGAATATACTGGGCAATCGGGAAGGGAGTTGTTGAGAGGAACTTAAAGATGAATTTAGAGCTCTCAATCGTGTCTGGGAAGGCGGTACTAATTGATGCTTCCCTCTGCTAGTTTAGTCAATTCCCAGCCATTTAATTAGGCCAATTCATGGTAATTTCAAATACCTAAGTAATCATTTAAATGATCTGCACAGGAATAATAAGAAATATGTTTACAACATCCTTGCCTGGATATAAACAACAAGTCCGTCCAGTTACTAAATGGCAAATCAGACGCCAAAACTAAAATATCCCAATGCCAGAAAATGATTCAAACCATTCAAACAAACAATGCACAGCTTCTATTCAGCTCCGAAAAGGTTTCAAGTAAGTTACAAAGCAAGTGCAAGGAGGATCATAAAGTGCCAATAGTGAATAGTGCCTTTGAGCAAATCATGAGTACACATGCTAAATCTACCCCATTTCCCTTGGCATGAGGAAAATTTGTATCAACACATTGTGGCTGAATTTCAGTTTATAGTATAATAATAATCAGAAGAAAAATTCTGAAATTTTAACAATGAGACAGAAAACAAAAATATCGTTCACCTGATGACATATCTAAATATAAATAACTGAAATGGATTTGATCTGCGAATCAGTTGTTTATGTCCACGATTTCAACACAGGGCTCTACAGGGCTAACGTACACTAAAGTGGATTAAAAAAAAAAAGTTCCGTCCAGCATAAACTTTTGCTCAGCATCGAGCATGAGGCATTTTCTAATATTAGCTGAACTTAAGACGTTTAGTAGCCTGTCGGATGGTAGCTTTACATATAAGCTCGAAGGTTGCATGTTGAGGTTGGGCAGTTGATCCGACACTCGCTTTCAGACCCTCAGTCGCACGTACTTTTTACTGCGTCAATTATGTTTATTTTCGAGAGATGGTGGAATATACCTCACGATATTCTGTTCAAAAAATATTGTTCTTTTTCACTTTCGAATCTTTGCTTTTCTAAAGATGGAGGTTGCGTCCTAAAGCGAACTAGCGTTAGCCTTGTTGTTGAAGCCTTTGGTTTTTGATACATGGGAAGTGTTTTCAGAAATAGGCAAATGGCTTTCTCTGGACGAGGCTTCCACCCGTATTCCATCATATTCAACATTTTTTAAATTCCAATTGTTAATTTGTTTCTTTTTCCATTTCTACTAGGATTCTAATAATCTCATTACAAAACATTAAGTTATTACCTTTGTAATCAGGTTTATAAGGCTAATGGGAACTCTAAACTGTTTAAGACTTGTAGTGTTTGTTTTTGATTAGATATACCTTCAATCATTAAAGTTGATTGTTCATCCAGTTTCTGATTTTGTAAATTTAATGTTTTTGTTAATGGATCAAAAAACTCTTCGATGTTGCCATAATGTTCATGGTGTTTTCATTTAACTTCTAATCTATTTCTTCTGTTTTCTTTTTCTAGATTGTTCAATTCTATTAGTGTTTCTAGTTTATTCACTTTAAATAGTTAATTAGATACATATTGAGATGATTTAAAAATTCTGTGTTCTAAAATGAGTAAAAGGATACCCGGGTCGAGGTTTGGCGGTGAATTGTCGTAAGAAATGCGGTGAAATGCGGTGAAAAAAAATAATTTTCACCGCGTATTTCTTACATCTTTTTGCGGTGAATGCGGTGAATCGCAGTGAATTATTTTTTTTCACCGCGTTTTCTGTATTCGTACAAAAAAGAATCGTCCCCAACGGTTTCGAAACTCTGACCTCCTGCATGACTTCCACTGCTTAGTCCACTACGCCAACTGTCACGTACATCTTTGAAATTTCTTGTGAATTTAAATCAGATAGAGTAAACCTTGGAAATCATATTCGGTGAATTTTTGTAAGAAATGCGGTGAATTTCGCGGCGAATTTTTGTAAGAAATGCGGTGAAATGTGGTGAATTATTTTTTTCACCGCATTCACAGCATTCACCGCATTTCTTAAATTAATTTGCCATAATAGTCTATGCGGTGAATTTTTGTAAGAAATGCGGTGAATTTCGTGGTGAATTTTTGTAAGAAATACGGTGAAAAGCGGTGAATTATTTTTTTTTCACCGCATTCACCGCAATCACCGCATTTCTTACGACAATTCACCCCATTCACCGCATTTCTTACGAAAATTTACCCAAAAACCTCGACCAGGGTAAGTAACATATTTTGACCTATAGAAAAGGTACACTCAAGTGGATCTTATTTAAGTCAATAATATTTTGCCTGTTTTTTATTACATCAACAAATTTTTTGATTTATTTGAATGTTCGTTTTATCAAGGAGACTTTTGATTTGTATAACAATTTGTTTATGACAACAAGTGTTTGATTTATTTAGTTGTTTGCTTTGTCATGGTGTATAAGCTTTCAATTATGTCAACAAGTGTTTGATTTAGTAAAAATTACAACAGTGTTTGTGTGATATTTTTGTTGTTAATAGTAGAGTAGTGGTATATAGATAATATGTGAACGCCTTCGCGCAAAACGTTTTGAAAGTATTTAAGGCAGACCCGATGTGCGCTCCCTTTACAACCTTAAGGTAAAAAGAGCTAGGGCTACTTACTTCTGTGCGCGAAGTAGGCTGAGCTATATCTGTCAGACTAACCGACTCTGTAAAACACTGAAGATAAATTTCTATTATTACGGTGGTAAAAAAGTACAGCATCGGAGTCAAGAGAATACACATAGTGTATCTAACTAATAGACTGAATATAGTTAGTGGAGTTCTCTCTATATAAAAGAGAATAGTGTATTCTCAGTCTTTGATTGGATGGAGGTGTACATCCAGCATTTTTACTGCTACATCCATCCGTGGTTAAGAGTTTTAGATCCGAATTTGTGAACTGTAGCAAAAATACGTTGGATCTGTCAACCTCGTTGAATAATGGAGTGAAGAGTTGTGTTCCCTTTGAAGTGATGTTGTGACTTGTGCTGTCGTCTGAAGTCCTCGTCAATGAAGTAGTGACTAGTGTCGTCAGTAAGGGGTTCGTCTGATTTGTAGAACCAGTGAGGGGTGCCAGTTACAGTGTGTGCTGGCCATTGACGTCAGTCCTGTTTGGGTTAACCAACTGCTCTCACTGTTATATAGTGAGGATTTGTTCCGAGTTGCAGGATCACTTGTAGTCTGTTGTCTCTGTCTAGTTTGTACAAGGAAACTTCTATTTATCTCCATCTGGTACAAAGTTTCAACCAGTCGGATTTACCAGCTTACTTTAGGGTGGAAATCCATCATTTAGCTGCTGTGCGAGTTACTTTCCCCATTAAATTTATTAGTCAAATTTAATGCCCTCCTCAGTAAGTCCCAACCGGCAGGAAGAAGAAAAGAACTGATCCTAATCTCCAATTGTGTGAAAGAAGAAAGGAGTGTAGACAATAGAAATTATCATAAGAAAAAGAAAAAAGGATATGAAAAAATGTATAAAGAGTGAGTTTTGAGAGGACAGTGAGTCTTTGAGTTGTGTGGGACTGTGAGCCCAAAGTGTTATGTAGAACTGTGGCCTATGTTCGATATTCGAACTGAAAATCCGGAGCTCGACTGTCTGGGTCTCTGAAAAATTCCAAGAATTCTGGATCACGTGCAAAACAAGCAGCAAGGGCACGATGGTAGTGGTCAACGTTGCAGTGCGGCTGCAACGCGAGAAGGTGGTTGAAGATTTGTGTTTCTTCCTGTGAGGGCTTTCGGTTGTCAAGTTTGTCCGCCATCCAGTCCCTGTAGAGGAGGTTGAAAGTGTGTCCGTGCAAACATTTCATAACTCTTCCTTCTACACATTGGAAATATTCGATTGGGACGAGGAACGGTTGGTTTGTCTTCGAATACAAGGGTGAAAATAAGAAATAATTTTTTTGTGATCGAAATTGCGAAGAGTGCCTTCACAGAAATTCGATTGATTTATATAACTGTAATTCAAATAATAGGGTGAGGTCAACTTCGTATTCCCGTATAGGAGGCGCAAATTTATATGATTGAGTGGATTTGTCCTGTGAAAATGGTGTTGTACAAATAGATTATTGTGGACAGTGTGAAGCATCTTTACTCTATTGACTTTATGTTTTTGGTTACTTACATCCATCTGTGTGGGATGTAAAAAACCAAATTGGAGGTAAAAGGGATCGTACTTCTGATAAATACGATAGGGGCGGTGTCGCAAGTGAAAAATGTGTTGAGATAAATGTTCTGGCGGTCCACAAGAGCAAAGAAGTATTTCGATTGGTGCCAGATTTGTTCTGTGAAACGATAATTAATAGGAAAATGGAGACGCTCTAGTGGGAGGTCTCTATCTCGTCCCTCTTGAACATATTCGTTCTCTAATTGTCCAAAAGAACAGGAAATGGCTGTGGGTTTAATTGTGTGTTGTTGTGGGGTCGATGTATAAGTGATGCGTTCTGGTACGAGGATTCCTTGAACGCTATTAATATCAAGGGGATTCGTGAACTCATGAAAACAAAAATGCTTGTGATCGATGGATGATCCATTGTGTGGGAGCAAAGGGATCTCCACTACCACGAGAAGATGAGGGCTGCTAACTTCTTGGGGGGCTTGACGTGTGGCGCGCAGGCGATTGTGAAGCCTGTATGGGAGAGGAACGAACTGGCTAAGTTTTTATGTGCTGTAGCTCGGAGACGTCTCCTGGGTGAAGGGTCAGTGCATGGATGGTTATCTCTCGAGGTCGGTCGATCGTAGATGGGTGGCTGAGGAAAAGATGGTTGTGGTCGGAAAGGTGGTATTTCCGGGCCCTACCCCCGTGAGGATACGGGTCGACGTTGTGTGTGAGATGTGGGCATCAACGTTGGTGGATATACCAGTGGTTGTGATCGTGATCGTTATCCACGGATTCGACCAGAGTCGGCCCATTTTGGGACAACTGTCTCTGGTGTGGGGAGGCCTGACTTTTCCGCTGTGGCCACATCATCAGACCAGGAAGGAATTGTTGAGGGTTGAGAGTGCGTTAATGCTGTGGAAGTCGCTGTGGAGGTAGTTGTGAAGAGTGGTGGGGTGTGACACTGTGTGGTCACCTTGTAGGAGTTGCTCTTGTGACGAGCTCAGTGGTCCAACATGAATTGATGGATAGGTCCTATCGCTATCTATGTACAAGTGAGGTTCACCTGAGCTTGAAAAAGATATGGCGGATGAAGATACTGAGTTTCTCCCCACCTAGTTCGCTGTTTTCACAGACTGTGGCTGTTGTGAAGATTGAGCCATCGTGAAGAGAGCTGGTGTTTGCATCTCGCGTACTGGCTCTTGTACTGGGTGTGGGGACTGAAAATCAGGTTTTTTGTGTGAATGTATTAACAATTCGTAGCATTGATAGATAGATATAGGAAGGGTAGACATGTGGTGTTTGTTTGAATTATTGTGTTTGTTTGAATTATTGTGTAGTTTTCAATCTTTTTGTCTAACAAATTCAATTCATTGTGTAAGTATGTTGTGCAACTTTGGACAGAGTGTCTTCGTTTTTTTCTTAGGTGATGGTGGCTTATATTGAGTGGAATCAGATTGTAACAAATGGAATATTGTTTGTGAAAACACTCCGAAGAATCTGGACGTAATAATTTTGGCCAATGTAACATTGGGACCTAAGAGTGATTTAAGATTGTATGTGTTAAGTTCACTACGAAATAAGCCAAATAGGCACTGTAGAAAATCAAAAACACTCCATATTATGGCTATTTCTTTTAATACGTACCAAGGGTATCCCAAGATTCCTATGAGGGATTCTTTTAAATAGTTGTCATTAATTAGATCACGCCAGTCGAGACTGCGGAGTGTAAATTCTTTTCCGACAATAAGAAGTTTGTTGAACTAATTGTTATATTCACTTTGTAATTATGAGAATTTTGCTTGTAGTTGTGCTTGTTTCACAATGTCTGCAAAATTTACAGCCTGTGCTACTTTGTGCTAATTTCTCTGCTGCATCATCGACTAATTGATTAAAATTCATCTTATCTACAGATCTGTTCAAGTTGTGTTGACTGTAGATGCCGAGTTTTTGTGTGGTGAAATTCGCATGGGTGAAGCGGTTTCATACTTCTTCAGGCGTGAAAGTTCTGACGGGGTTTCGCACCTTAATTTGGTAGGGTGTTATCGAATATGTGTCATCAACGTCTGCGTCTAGCGAAATATGTTGATCAGAATTATTAGGTATTCATGGTGCTTGAATAGACCAGGGGAAGGTCTTACGTCTAACTTGGTCTACAAACTGGAGTTTGTTCTGGTAGAATATGGGAATTTGTTCAAAACATTGATTTTCTAAGACGTAGAGAGGCCAAGAAACATTTTTATATTGAAAGAATGAAATTACGTTTCAACTTCTAGGTGTGGCGGATGTGTGTATGTGTGTCGCTGTCCTGTGATAACATATCCTACGAAAGGAAATTTTTGTGTTAAAAGTATGAAAGCCGTTTGTTTAAGATCACGGTCTAAATCACAAGGTTTTTTGTAAATGGATAGACTCGTGTAGTCCATTTCCAATAGGACTCAGCTAACCATATAGTCGAGTTTTGCATCAAACTGTACATTTGGTTGTACAGCACTAAACCAATTTTAATTTCTAAAAAGCTCAAAATTTTTAAATTCACGGTAAACGTGTGATTCTTGCGGTATAACATAGCCATTTCGTAAACAGGCTTTGGTATATGGTTTGATAGGAGGTGCGCCTTCAGGAATTTTTACGTATGCATCTTTAAATTCAGCTGATGCTTTGCTGGTTATAAAGTTAAAACCTTCCTTGTTTTGTATGAAAACGTCTTGGTATTGTGTGGCATGATATGGGCAATCTTCAATACATTTGTGTAAAGGTTTTGTGAGAACCTAAAATCGAGAACGTGTGGATTCATCATAAAGGTGTATACGAAAACGACTAGAGTACATGTCATGTGTGCATTGTGTTTTTGACCTGAATTAGTTTCATTTGTTTTCAAGTGTTTCAATGAAATAACGTTTTTGGATTTTGATCATTAGTGCTTATGATCTTCCAATATCAAAAATTCTTCAGTGGTTCTTGGTTTTCCAAATAACTGTAGCTTTAAGAGCATGACTTGGAGGACAGTAGCCTCGTTCAAGATCGCATTGAATACGAATTATAGCTTAGTAAATGCTTTTGGATTTTTGGTAAACACTAAGTTTGATATTTGTTGATTGAAGTGACCATCCTAGTGTGTAGATGACATAATATTTGTGTTCAGGGATTTCGCTTTCACAATTAGCTCAAGGATTATCGGTAGCATTAGGAATCCATTCATGGTCCCGTGGATTAAAGACCCTGCTTCCTTGTTGGAATGCAAAGGGTCGATAGCGGTCGAGTTGGAAGCGGCCTTGTTTTTCTTCTATATTTGCTTGCCAGCGTGGGGCATCGAGTACATCAAATTGTATTATTTGTGGTTGGTAGTGGTGTTTACTTATGAGATCAATGCGTGCAAGTTCTCTACGAGCTTCAATTTCTGTGGGAAAGAAAGGTCTTTCCATATTGTTAACATACCAATTATCGTGATCAAACGTGAAGCCTCTTTTAAGTGCGATTTTGTGACAAAAGCTTTCTTTGTCGCTAAATTTATCGTGTATGGCATAGGCTCGTACATGGAGTGTTCAACTTTGTGAAATTATTTGCACTTGGGTTGGGAGTATTTGAAAATCTGCTGATTTTATATTACATTCGCCAATTTTTTTGAGCTTATAACACTGCATATTTGTGATATGCTTTGGGGAACAATCATAATAGGTGACTACAAGATCTCGTACGCCTGATTTGGATGAGGAAATGTTATGTTGATCGGCTTTAACTGGTTGTTTTCTTGGAAGTCGATATGAAAGGAATAAATTAAGCATAAAGAGAATTAAATTTGTAATGGACATGTGTAAGAGAGTCCAGAGTGTGGATTGTAGAAAACAAAATATCCTGCTGTGTTCTTTGTGTTTCTTTCAAATTTTATGTCTATTTCTTGGCAGATAAAGAGTGATGGAATTGTTTTTACTGCGAAAATAGGTGCTGCTGTTGCTTGCTGGTGAAATATTATTTTATCTTGTTTTACAACTATTTCAACAGAAAATGTGATTTTCGATTGTTTGAGTAGATCATATGGTCTTTGTTTCTGTACTGGTGTAATCTTTGTATGATTTAGAGATTCGTTGTTTAGCCCAGTTATGAAGTTTTTTGCCGTTATTATGACCTCCGAAAAGAATAGGAAGGGAACAACAAATTTTGGGTCAAGTTTTAACGGTAGACTTTGATGAGTTCTAGTTGTATCTAGGTGTTTTCCGATACAGTGGTGAGAATATTGATTGGGATCAGGTGTTGGTGAATTAGAACTGAGTGTGGTTGCAGGCGGAGTACCCTAAAAATTGAGTGGTAGTGAACTTTGTAAAGACGGTGATTAATTGACTTTGTTAAAAGAGTGGTTCCAATGCGCTTGTGAGAGTAAGCATTCAATATTAGAGATTGGTCTATGTGGCGGATTAAATGGGTTACTCGCAATTTGTGATGGAGTAGCTAAAGTAAATTGAGAACTGAGTGGGTCCGATATAGAAGTGTCGGAAATTAAGCTGATATCTTTTGTTGTATCGCTAATATTTAAAACAGTGTGAATGTGCTATGGCACTTCAGAGCTATGAGTTTAATCTTTGTTCGCAAAATTTATAGGTTGAGTGGAAAATTGTGGATTGTTCGAATAGTTAATTAATTCGGATTGTGGCGCTCGTAGTGGAGCAAGTATAATGGTTGGCGGTTGGAGTGTTGTGTTATATAGAAAGCCGGAATAGGGTAGCAGAGTTTGTGTGTTTATGTGCTGGGCATGTTTTTATTGTGCTTGCGTTTGGTATATTTGAGTTTGACTTTGATGGGGGATACGGGATTACTGATTGTGGGGTAAAGTTGGGGGAGTGTCCAGTGGGAAGAGGTCTATCTGCAGATTGGGCAGTAGTAATGACTGAGTATGGGTGTTCCTCTATGGGACATTTATCACAATAATAGATTTTATAATCAGTGGAAGTTGGAACAACAATATTTAAAGATTTAAAGTAGGTACTCGGATTGCTGTGAAGGGTGACTCTGGTGGGATGACATTATGGAGATAGATGAGATCTAAAAAATCAGCAGAGAAAACTGTTAGCAATTCAGTAATCGTATAGTCGTTTGGTTCAAATGAAAAGATAATGCGTGGGTATATGGTTTCAATTTATGAGTTGTTGTTTTGCGATTTGTTGGTATTGTTCATCCAACCTAAGAAGTTCTTTAATATACTTTATATCGTACGTGGCTGGGATAGCGTCGAGATTAATTGTGTATACACTGTCTGTATATAAAGGTTCCCATAATTTGGGTGTCGCTTGCGTTGTAAAAATTAGAAGATAGAAAAGAACAATATGATCTTTATTGAATTCCCTAAAATAGAAAACCCATTCACAGTAAGTGTGTCAAAATAAAATATGATCTGTTTGTAAAAAAAATCTTGAAAGTGGATTCGTTTAGTTTTAAAGTTCTGAAAGTACTTCTAAAATAGTACTTCCAGTCTGTGCTGTGAAGTAAATTGCATATCTGTTTATTGTAGAAGAAGGGGTTTGATTTCAGTACTAAGAGAGTCAAAGTGTAGAGTTGAGACAGAGTTGTGTTTCTGTTAGCAGTGAACTGGAGCACCGCGTGGAGCGAAGGCTTTTAGATAGCGTCGAAAAAAAGGTCGCTCGAAAAGAACTGTACTGTCCGACAGTTCTTGAAATTAGAGGAGAAGAAGTGAAGATTGGAGTTGGAAGAGAGACTTAGAAAGAAAAACATTTTCTGAGTTTAAAGTTGAGAGAGAGTTAGAAAGAAAAATTTCCAAGATCAAAGAGACTAGAGTGAAGAAATCTATTAAGTACAGAGAGCTGAGAGATGTTGGGAAAACTTTGAATTAAAGAGAGAAGCAAATAGGTTGAGAGAGCAAGGGACTGAGAAGTGATTTTAAACGATATGATATTGGCTGATCACGACTTTTTGTTCGGGGGAAAAAGTTACCGAGTCATATCTTGGCAAATAAGTGAGATTGGGGGATTTTTCCCGGACCGAGCCCTGGGTCGGTTGTTAACTTAATTTTTGTTTAATTTCCTTTTTATTAGTTTTGTGGGGAATGGCCTGTAATCCCCTTTGTTTCATTTCCTGATGAAGGAGTTTTTGTGGGTCTGCTAGGATGGCAGGTGGAACGATAGTCCGTGTTCTTTTTTTACTATACTAAAGAATTTGATTTTTCACAGTAAAGTAATTGTATTACAAGGGAGAGGGGTGAAAAAATATCTGAATTATCCCTCTCGTATAAGAGAACGAGGCAATTGTATTTTTAATTGATTTGTTTTTACTAGGTATTTAGTATGTTATTCTAAAATGTGTTGGGCTAGTTGATGCGATAAAAGTGATATTTGTGCCTCAGAAGAGTGGTTTATGTATATGTTAAAAATGCGTCGTTCGTGAAGCCGTATTTTTTCATTGTAGTATGAAAACTCTATAGTCTTTCCTCGGTTGTCGTCGGAGGCGAGTGTCTATTCTATTGTAGTTTTCCTAGTGATGTTGGGGTAGTTCAGACAAATTACAAGGAGGTAGGGGGAAGGTTCAGCATCGGACGGTATGTCTGGATTGTATAGACTAAACCAGACTGATTTCGACTTGGGGATAGTCGGTTTTTTGGGATGGAGTCGTAACAAAGAACTGTCCGAAAAATATTTCTCCATTTGTTCTTGAACGAAGAGTTCTTTCAGATAATATGGTACAATATAATTTCTATGACGAGTTATTTGTTCACCAGAAAAATCTGCTATTTTATAAGTAACCAATGTGGGGGTATTAATATTTTCTAAGGTCCAATTTTTTGTGGTTGGATCTTTTTGGATATTCCTATTTGTGTGGCTTTATTTACCATTAAGACATAATTGTTGATTTTAAGTGGTTGTGCCGTTCCGACACGGCGATTTAAAAACGTGCGTAATTGTTTATTCTGATTTAAATAATTGTGAACTTCATCATAAACTTCTGAGTAGATCTTTTCACGATTGAGAAACGAATGTGCAAACGTTCCTTTCTGTAAATTTTTTAATTTGAGGATGATGATTAAGATGGTCAGTGTTTGTATATTTGGGAAAGAATTACAAGGTGAATTTGGTAAAGGTTAACAATTTCCGAAGCTATCTGTAGTGGAGTATAGATTGAACATTATTGGTGGTTTGGGTTTCTGAACAAATACAAGTTCATACGGTGATGAACTCTTATTGGTTCTAACTTGTAAAATGAATGCAAAAGGAAACAATTTCACTTTTGTGACCATGTGTCGTATTGTGAGTCTAAAACTGTGCAAAGAAATGTGTTTAGTTGACGATTACATTTCCAAATAGTCCATTAGACCATGGTTCGTATGGTGTTCGTGGTTTAAATTGTACATTGTATGTACCGCAAAAAAAGTGTGATTTCTCCGTTAATGTATTCATTTCCATTATCTGTTACCAAAATATCGGGTATTCCGAATTTATAAATCCAGTGGTCAAATAACACAGTGAGTGCATTTGTTGTATTATTTTTTGGAGAAGAATGACGGACAACATAGGGTGTAAAGGCGTCTACGATAACATAGACATAAGAATTTTCATCCAAGGACGGAGAGATAGGGCCTTTTGTGTCCATTGATATACGGTGATAAAAGTATGGTGAAACTTCTAGAAATGTCTGTTGTGAAGAGGTTTGGCATGGATTTGCTCGTTTGGCAATCCAAGCAATCTTGTAAAAGTATTGCTATCCATGTTTTAATTTTTGGGAAATAATAGGTTTCTGTTATTGTGGCACAGCTTTTTTCACGTCCGGGATGACCTGAGAGATCGTGAGAGTGTGCCATATGAAATACTGTGAGAAGGAGAGAGAGTGGTAAACAGATTTTTGGTGAGGTGGTTGCTTGCATGAAATAAAAAAATGATTTGTTTCATCTATACTTAAGTCTTGGAGACGTTGATAGTAATGTAATAATCCTTTATTTGCTTCGATAGTTAATGAAGGGATGGGTGGATGGTTTTTATAATGTTTCCAAATGAGCAGCTGTCGTATAACTAGGTCTTGTTGTGCGTTGCATAGAAGTGTATCATTTATTTGTGTTTGTTCGGTGTAAAAGTAATTATAAATTTCTGTAGATTTAAGTATATGATCATCTAGTGCTGGAAGTGAAAATTTTGTAGCGTTCATTAGGTCTGCATAGTTTGCATTTTTAGTAAATTGCGTAAAAGGATCTCTTTTATTTGTATATAGAGTGACATCCGTGTGTTGTGCAATAGGATAAGTTTCTAACAATGAGCGTTGTGGTTTAAATTGTTGGGTTTTGTTTTGTTGTAATTTTTCTAAAGGTTGTGCTTTGGTTTTAAATTCGTGATACAAGACTGGAACATGAATATCATTTTCAAGATAAACTTTAAAATAATTACTTTCAATCTTTAAGTATATTGGAAAGTGTAGTGATTCTACAGTAGTGTTTGTAGTCAGTGTGTTAATATATTCTTTTGATACAGCGTATTGGCACTGTATAGGTTGAGTATTTTGTTTATCTGTCATAAGGAATTTAATACAATCAGGAATTTCATCTGTTCTAAGACGGTGTTCGTCTTGTGTTGTTGTCTTCAGTGAACGACTTAGTAGGTCGGGGAGTAAAAGGTTTTTCCCTTCCGTCCAAACTATGATTAAGTCTGGGAACTTCATTAGAATTAGTTGAAATTAATAAACTCTGTGATTTGGTTTGTTCTTTTGTGTAAACAAAAAGGAGAATTGGTTTGTGGTGAGTGTACAGAATAATAGGGTGTTGTGACCCTTGAATAAAAAATTCTTACTCTGAGAGTGCATAGATTATTGCAGAACCTTCTCGAGGAATGGTTGAGAGTCTGAGTTCAGTGGTGGAAAATAAACGTGAGTGTACTGAGACTTTTTCCCTTTTTCCAAATTAATTTTTTGGAGGAGTGCAGCTCCAATGCCATAGTAGGAGGCATCACATAAGATATAAAAGGGTTTTTCGGAGTTAGGAATTGCGAGACGGAGTGTTCCGTCTGTAAGTTCCCTTTTTACTATGGCAAAGGTTTGTTGTAATTCGGGAGTCCATTTAAGGTCTGTTGTATCCCGGAGTTGGAGATAGAAAGGTCTGAAGATAACTTGTAAATTGTAGATATACTTTAAGATGAAAGTGAGAAATCCAACATATTTTTGTATTTCTGTTTTGTTTTTGGGTGGTTGTAATGTTGAAAATCCATTAATTTTAGATTTCAGTGGATGTATGTGAGTGTTTTGAAATTGGTGTCCCAAAAAATTAACTGAATCTGGAAAGAAAAAAGGTTTATCCGGAGAGGCTTTGAGATTTTCATTTTTAAGAATTTTGTGATAGTGGTCGCGGGTTTGTAACGTTGTGTTTGTTGTAGTGTCCTGTATGAAAACATTGTCAAGATATGTGATGATTTTTTTTTGTGAATTAATGGTTTGAAAATGCTACAAATAAAAGATGAAAAGACTGCTGGGCCAATTGAAATGCTATAAAATAAGCGTTAATAGCAGTATTGTTGTCCTGCTATAACAAAATTTGTGAGTCTTTGTGACGGTTTGTCTAGTGGCATCTGATTGTATGCGCTATTCCTATCCGCTATGAAAAAATTGGTCCTTTAATACGTGTTAGTTTTTTTGGATTGGTTTGGTAGGCCAACAACATTCTGTTTCATATATCATTGTAGTTGGTTGGCGAGCGTCTAAAACGATTTTTATTGATTTTCCTTTTTTTAAGGATAATGAATGGCTTAATAAAAGTGTTTCCTGTAGTTAGTGAATCTGTGTTTACAGGTGCTATGATATCAGAATGCATCAGAATGTAATAAAATATTGAGTAAGTGTTGTATTCGATCTTGCAATTGGAGAGGGATGTGTGTTGTTCTTTGTTTTTCAAATACCGCTGTTGCTTTTAAAGGTAGATTTAGTTCTACTTTAATTTTACCTATATTGAATTTGGACGAGGCGTAACATTGTTTAAATTGTGTAAGAAGTTGGAGATATAAGCATCTATGAATTCTGTAAGTTCATTAATTCCGATATTTTGCTGTTTGTAAATCGTTTATTGAGACATCTTGTTGTGCATATCCAATTAGTCCTTTTACCAGTGTTAATAGATGATTTAAAGGGTTTTGTATTAATATTTGAATATATGGTTGATAAAGGAATTCAAGGTCGTTAATGTCCATTATGGAAAAGAAAGTATATTTTTGAAGTGGTATAAATGAGAAGTCAGATGCATAAAAAATAGTGCCGTTTGCGTATTTGTTTTACATTCATATACGGTTAAAAAATAGGTGAGAATTCTGGGTTCGAAAAGTTAGAAATAGAGTGATTACTCACCAATAACAGGAAATAATTATGAACAGTATGGAGGTGATTTTGTTGAGGACTCATAAAATTTTAGTGATTTCGACTCATGATGATGTTTAAGCAATAGTGTATGAGATGAACATTTGATCAAATCGACATACTTTTCTAGGAAAGGTGTTCCTAGTATGTTGAATTTTGTGTTTGATACATGAAAAGTAAGTATGAAGGAAGTATTCCGAAGAGTTCTGTTTTCTGTTACATCTGGATAGAGAGTAAGTTTGATTGTACCATTCGATTGTAATTTAGAGTTATTTGCTGCTGAGAGAACAAATATTGATGATTTAGTTCTAATTTGTGGTATTCTTTAACTTCATTCCAATTATCATTTTTAGTACATTCAGTGTGGCTCCTACAGAAAAAAATCAATTTCTAATTGTGGCAGAGAAACTGTTCTCTTATGATCAAATGTTTGTTAAGTATTAATTGTTAGTGGTAATGCACAAATATTACTTTTATTCGATGTAGAGAGAATGTATTCTTCTGTGAGAGTTTTACAATCCTCTTGGCAGTTGCCTTAGATCCTTTGGCTTAGTTCTAAGAGTAAATCATTGAACTGTTATTTTAAAATTTTTTCTTCTGAGACATTTTGTATTTCTGAATTTTCTGTGTTAGACATTGTGTCGTCTGTTTGTTCTTGGTCGAGGCGTGAGTTAATGTAGTTTCTTACATTGAGAAGTCGATTACGTGAAAATGGTCTTCGTGAACAATTTCCAACTCTACTATGAGAAGTTGATTGTGGTTTTAGAGTTAATTGAATATGTGTAAATTGTGTTATAATTAGGTTTATGTTGATTATTAGAGGATCTTGGGTATGGTGAACCGTTTCTACTTGGTGGTTTAACATTATTATTACCATAACAAAGTTTTGAATTTAGGTGTGAGGATTTATTTGGACTTCTGTGTCTTGAATTATCACGGCGGTCTCTACTATTGCTTCGAGAGCGATAAGAGAATTGTAGTGGTTTACCAGTAATATTGTTTGATGTGACTTGTTTGATTGGAAGGTTTTGGTTACCTTTCATTGCTTGATTAAAAGTTTGTTTCTAAAAATTGTGTTTTTCAAGTGGTTTTTTATATCTTCTATCAGGGCAAGTGAAATTGCTGTGTCCTGACAATGAGCTTTTTTTGCAAAACTTTAGGAAGAGTGGTTTCCCTTTGAAATTTGGATCATTTGAGTATTTGTAACGTACAACATTGATCCCTTGTGCAATATCTTGTTCCATCGTATGTATATCATCTATTGTGAAATGATCAATTTCAAGAGAATGGTTATTTACTGATGAGGAGAAAGTGGAGATCGTGCTAAGTTTATGTCTGTGTGTGTTCTTGTGATATCTTCTTGATGTATTTTTTCTACCAATTGTGCGAATGGAAGTTGCGGTTCCAATGCAGTTGATTTGTGATTGACAATCTGTTTTAGTGCTATTCTGGCTAATTGTGGATTAAGTGCTTTGACAAGTGCGTCATTCATTTGTGCATTACGCATATCTGGAGAGTTCTTAACATATGCTTTTCGAGTCATCTGCTCGATTCTAAGTGCTAATGTTTTAATTTGTTCACCAGAGGCACGTGTTATGCTCTCTAATAATATTTTCGCTTGTGTTTGTGGTTGTTGGTTATCAATTTTTTTTGGAACTCGCGGCAAAATGCTTGCCAATTCTTTTTTATCTCGAGTCGAATGTGTGAGTACATTGTTGTGCTGGTCCGATTAGGGCCAATTGTATCATGGCAATTTGTTTTAGAATCCAGGCTTCATGATATTATGAATCAGTTTGCTCTGGTCCTGCAGTCCTTACCATATTTGCTGTGATAGCTTTTAAGAAATCTTCTGTTGTGCAAGTAGGATCAGTTCCATCAAACGATTTCAAAGACTGTTGCATGGGTACTGAGCCTCCTAAACAAGGCTACATCCTTTGTGTATTTCGGCAAACTATTGGTGACGGCGTTTGTGTAGACGCCGCCTGCAGATAATAAGGAGTTGGAGGCGTTTGATGGTTGTTGATTATTTTGTTAATTGAGTTGTCTAACTAAATTCACTAATTGTTGCGGAGTAAATTGAATATTTTGATTATTTGTTGGTGTTGGTTGTGTGGAATTATTTAATATAACAGGTTCAGTGTTGAAATGTCAGCATTTTATCTTTGTAGAAATGGTAGGGGTGTGTTTATATTTGGCCACGTAGGTAGAGTTGTGTTTAATAGATCTGAGTTTTGTGTCAATTCGGTCGAATTCACAAGTTGTCTGTGTTGATGATTCTGATAGATATTTGTGTTGTTAGTGGTATCCTTAGCAACATTGTTGTTAGTATTATTGTGGTTATTATTTTGGCCATTATCAGCAGGGTCAAATAGTGTGTTTACTGTATCTGATGAAAGGAGTGTTCCATCATCTAACAATGTGGAATTAAAATCTGTGTCTGCAGATTCGTTAATACACGTAACTGTTTTTTTGTGAATGGATTATGGAATCCATATTTTCTATTGGTGATGCTTCCAGAGAGGTATTTGTGTTTTCTGGAAGGTTTGTACATGTAAATGGTTGATTTTCTGCCTTGTAGTTTTAAATTTCCATATTATTACGATTAATAGATAGTTTTTGTATGATTTCTGATGGTACTTCTGTGATGTTTACAAAATTTTGTTTGAACAAAATTGGATCATAAATGTAATTTAGTGTTTCTGGTAGTTTAGACATTAACTGTGGATAGGCCTCAGATATTGATTTTGTAGCTGGAAAAATGTGTCTTACGAAACTTTTCCAGAATCTGTGTATGTACCAAGATAGAAGTGTAAGAGAATCGAGAATCTCGTCTTCCGGTAAGCCTTTGTCTTTTACAGAACTTATGTACGTTTTAAGGAGATGAGTGAAACCTTCTATTTCTTCTCGAGCGATTTTGTGTACGCTCTCTTTTCGTGATAGTTGAGCGGCAATATTAAGTGTGGAAGCGAGACGTTTAACAAATTCAAAAGAAGATTTTCGAATTACACCTGTTCTATCTAAGGGTTGTATTTCTGACCATACTCAGGGAATTAAATAGTGTGTCTGATAGTGGATTAAATAGAGTGTCATATATAAGAGAAATTTATGTGTCTGTGAGAGGATCACAAATAAAAAGAATCGAGCCTTTTGTGAGTTGAGCTCCAAAAATTTCAATTAAATATGATAGGAATGCGGTACGTGATACTTGTGATGCTTTATCTGGTAACGAGAGAAGAGGCTGATGCTCTGCTACAATAGTGATATTTGAGTTGCTTTGCTACGTTGAGAAGTAGATTTAATTCATCTTGGTGTTGGTAGTGTTCAGCTTCAAACGGTAAAATTTCACGATGAAGACGCTTGTTCTGTTGTGTAAGAACAGCTAATTGTAGTTCGTCAGATTGTGTGTTTGTATTAGAGGAAGTTTGAACAGTGCAATGGTTCGTTTTTCCAGTTTAGATTTTTTTGTCGGGGCTTTGTTCCCCTTTTTTCTATGTTTTAAATGGAGAGAAACTAAAAGATTATATAAACTATTTCTTTTTTTTCTCAAGAGAAAATAGTGTGTTTTGTGTGAGTTCTTTTTACGGTTAGAGTTTGTTAATTCACTGGTGGCACCAGTTAAGGCAGACCCGATGTGGGCTCCTTTTACAGCCTTAAGGTATAGTGTCTTCTCAGTCTCTGATAGGATGGAGGTGTACATCCAGTATTTCTACTGCTACATATTGCTTTTAAGAAAAAAACAAGGGCAGGAAGTCTAGGCCGTCTAGGCAGTTTTTTGTTCTTGTTTATTTAAAGGGCCTGAAAAGCGTGTTTTGGAAAAAAGATTATGGGTGATAAGATAGCATCTATATACCACTAATACTGTGGCCAATCAATTAGTGTTAGAATAGCTTGCGTCATTAGCAGCGAAGAGATCTGTTCAATATGTCTAGACATTTTTCATACTTGAAATACTTTGTGTACAGTTTTGTATTTCGAGAAGAAATTTGACGCAAGATGCGCCCAATTAAGTTAGGAAACATTGAGAGGTGGAGGTCAGAATAGAGGGACTTTTACCTCAGAACTTATTTGCATGTATTTTAGGTGCAATTACATATCACTGATTGTTGGGGGGAGGTGCGTGTGAGGGTGGGTGGGGTAGGTGAGTTGGTAGAAGGTGAAAGCAGATTGATGTGGGGGGGTGGGGGTGGGGTGGGTGGGTGGAGGAGCTTTTGTTGGGAGTTGTTTGGTGTGGAATGATTAAATATTCAAAGCTAGCACGCATGTAATTCAACCCACCGATCAATGTAATCCCCCGGTACTTCTCCAAAATAGCCCAAGGTGCAGAAACCTACAGGGCGAAAGGAAGAACAGAAGTTGGGGGAGGGAGGGGACTGATTTGGGCACAGATTTCAGGGTAACTTTCTCTCGCTTGTTCATTCAACAGGACGTGTACAATCACACAAAGAAATTAAAACCGTCCATAAAAGGATAGAGTGGAGAAAGAGAGAGTAGTGAAAGGTAGATAGGTAAATAATGAAAAATTTACGGCTCATTTAAAAGACTTTCTATGTCACCGGGAAAACAAACATTTCATTCTGCCGAAAAATATGAAAACAATTTTGTTCTACAGCGCTTATAGTTTAGCTCCATTTCTTCAAATAGGTCACTTACCCCATCATAGTAGCATAATTATCAATGCTGAATAATGATTCCAAGTGTGTATGTTTACTATGATCCCATTTTCTGTTTAAAAAAAAACTTTAACATGCCATTTCCTGCTATGAAAACTCGTATTCAGTCAAAAGTCAATCACTACACTGAAAGCATTCAAAATCATCCCATCCTAGGAAAAAAATGAAAAAATACGATGAGTTATGATATATATTATTACTTCGTTGCACGCAAATTCATGATGAAAAACTCTTGTTTCTACTTCTTCACTATTAATAATATTCTAAATATTAAGCGCGATTTGCAATGTTTCAAATATTTTCCAAGCATCAGAGAACACCCAGCATATTTGAAGATTGCAAACTACAATTCGTGCCAAGTTTCACCTTAGAATCTGTTGCACACAGATATGTGCAATAGATTGATCTAATTGAAGGAGTTTTGCCAAAAATCAATTAGTATTTAGTACCGCTTTAGCTCTCACGTCTCAAATTCTTCCTTGCGACCATTCTACAATTTGAACGTAATCCATTCTCATTTTAATTATGGATTTGGACAGGAAATAGGGACGGATCATGGGCAGAAGAAGAAGGAGAAGAATTCACAAGTTATAAGAAGACAGCATCCCAGGATACTTCAGGGCGTTTTCGATTGAAACCCACGTCTATACCATCCCCCTTTGTTGCATGTTGACTAGCCTGCAGCTAAAATCCATTTATCCCTTATACCCAATAATCACAAAAGTTATATCATGGCAGTCTAAATGGTAACCAAATATATCGCCCATGGTGGCAAATGGAAACAACGACTCAGATTGCCAATATGCGAAGAAGAAATGATTGCGAAAACGCGTAAACGTACTTTTTATGAATTAGTGAAAAATTGTGGTCAGGGACAGTCGGGTGAATCCGGATACGACCCAAATGGGGGAAAAAAAGATTATAAGAAGTAGTTGTTTCTAGTACAAACAGAAAGCGAAGGTTTGATTTGAAAACACCAATTCTTATAATTAAGCAATGCTGAGCTGGTCAATCAAATATTTGTATATAAAAATAAGAAGGCTCAGTAGCTCGCCTTCGTACATTTTGTTCTTGACATCGCTTATCCGTATTCCTCCCATATCTTTGCATGAAATCAATCAGAGATACAAAAATATTGAAGAAAATCTTAATTTAGCTTATGGTATGGAGGTGCCTATAAAATAATCTCTTGCAAAATTCAAAAGCCGCTATCATTGCAATCTTATATATTTCAGTCCAAATCAATTAGAGTTTTTGATTTAGTGGCTTCTTCAATCTTTGAGGAGTTTGACAACTCTTTTGATGATTTTCATTACTTTGAGCTTCGACGCAGAACAGAAAAGTTATTAAAACCCGAGAGCGTTAAGAGCAAAATATGATGAAATTGCTGGTAAGCATTGAATTCAATGTAAATAGGTCAGTTTTTGAATTTGAGCGCAATATGGTTAGATTTTTCAAATTTTGAGCAGCATTTTAGATTTGTTATGACCATTAAGTATTTGATCTTGATCCATCAAAATTATAACACCTCTGCAAAAACCAATCCTTTGTTTTTTGAATTAAACAATTCAAATGCAAACTGCAGCAAAATAAGTAGTAAAAAGTATTCATTTTCTTATTACTGTTTTGAGAATTTTTGGCAGTTTAATTGCCTTCATAGTTTGAATGACCCTAAGGCATTTTTAAATTTTGCAGGCGGCTTCTAGTCGCACTTTAGCTGCACAATATTTTTCGTACTTTAGGTGAAAGATGTTTGTAAAGAATAACCCAGAAAAATCTTTAACGACAAATCGGAAACTTCTTTTCAGAAAAACAATTTTGAAAATTTACGGTTTGTGTTTAACTAAAATTCTCATAATGTCCAAAAAAACTTGTGAGCGTGTTTTTCTATAAACTGCTCATGGCAATTAGAATGGCTGAAGTAAAATCTATCATAACTACTCGAGACTACAATCCAAATTGATTAAAGAAAACAAGAAAAAAAGATTAATTGGCAACGACAACCATTCTCATGCCTGTGATTTTAAGGTAAAAAAAACAAAAAGAATTTTTTTAAAACAGTCAGAGTTTTTGACAACTGCCAATACTTTACTAAAAAGTCAAATCGTAGACATTTTTAAGGTCCAGGTACAGGAAATAAGATGTTACTAAAATTTTAGGGAGTTATTGCGAAAGTTATAGCATTATATGCTCCAATTAAAACCTGCTATATTAGACAAGGCAAAACCAAAATGCCTGCTTAAAAGAAAATGGCTGCGAAAGAAAACGAAGAAGCAAATTTCAGTGGTAAAATAAAAACAAAATCGAACGATATAATCAAAATGGAGAAAAAAATTCCACTTATCACGGGTTTAATAATGAGGAATGCTGACTGAAGCTCATGCAAAGACCACAAAAAAGACTCAATCAAGAATCTAATTTTTGTTGTACAATTTTCTTGATAAGATAACAAAGCTTTTGGAAATTGCTCATCTACATAAACACAGATTTTCACTTAGGGGAGATTCCATTGGCTTGCAAACATCAGACATCAATCCTACTACGAATACTCCAAAACAATTTTTTTGGACTTCCACTACATAAAAGCCAAAGAGAATATTGTTGTAAAAAAACAAGTAAATCTCTCGATCTTTAAAAAATAACTGCATGGGCAATAAGCGAAGCTAAAACGTTGCTAGTGTAAACCCTCTTTTATCTCATTAATCAGTTCAACAAAGAACACGAAAATTCTTTGAACATCTGGAACCATCCTGGGTAGCACCTCTTTTCACAAAAACAAATCCCTGGGACCAGCACAATTATAGAACTATTTCAGTCAATTCCATTTTGTCCAGAGTTTTGAAATGGTCTTTAGCTTACAAATATCAAATTTCATACACAAGTAGCTAGCACTGCCTTACAGCCAGTTATGTCATAGAGATTAATTTCTACAAAACAAATAAAAATTCAACTTAAAATCTCAAATTATTTTCAAGAAAAAAAAGTGACAAGTGCATTTTTAGACCTTCCGATTTTTTTCACTCGAAAAGTAACGCAATAATTTCTGGGATAATGAAATTTATGTGTTTGGCAAACACGCTACCAATTGAATAGATTGACATTTGAGTGGAAGGGACTTGTCCTAATTGAAAATCAGTCCGATTAAATTTTTTTGGAAAGAGGAACCACAATGATACAAATTTCGGTTTTCTGTTGTTTGTCATTTAGATGAACCACATAGCCAAAATTGAACAGGAAGATTGTTTAGTCATCCAATATGCAGGCTTTAATTTTCTTTTTACATCAGATATTGCGAAGTTTGGTCAGAAACTTAAACTTGAAATCACGAAAACTAATGATTTCTTTACAGAACCCTGGTGAATTGTTTTTAAAAAAGCAACGTATATCGTTTCCAGAATCAAGGAGAGGTTGACAGATACCCAATTGGTTGTCGACAGCAAAAAACTAGCTGAACCAATTATTGTGAATTATCTTGGCGTGGTTATTGATAGCAAACTAAAATTTTGCTAAGAAGTGAGAAAAGTACCTCCAAACTAGCTGGTAGAATAAAACATTGCGGGAACTAAGTAAAATTTTTGGCAAAATTACAGGAAATTCATTACTGGACGCCGGTTTAATTAGTCACATACACTATTCAGCTTTAATATTGGCCGAGCTGAAAAAAACTTTGATCACTATTTTGGAAAAATAGTTAAATTGAGGAGTTAATATCTGCTTTCAAAGAGTTATTGAGAAAACTTTAGCATTGCACACACCAGTTAAGACCTGCTAAATCAGACAAGGCCAAACCAAATTGCCTGGATCAGAAAAAATGGCTACGTAAGGAAACGAAGAAACAACTATCAAGAGTCAGTGGTAAAATAATGAAAAAGATTGATATCATCAAAAGAGAAAAAATATCTCCAGTTATCACGGGTTTAATAATTAAGAAGCCAGACTGAAGCCCATGCAAAGACGACCACGAAAAAAAGACTCAAACAAAGACCTAGGGTTTGTTGTACATTTTTCTTGATAAGATAACAAAGCTTTTGGAAATTGCTTATCCACTTAATACAGATTTTCAATTCGGGGAGATTCCATTGGCTTACAAACAACAGTTATCAGATCGTCTAAGAATACTCCAAAACAATTTTTTTCGGAATTCCACTACAGAGAAGCTTAAGGGAATAATGTGGTCATAGAATCATTCAATACAATTAAATCTCTTAATCTTTCAAAAATGACCGCAGGGGCTATAAGCGAAACTAAAACATTACTAGTGTGACCATTTTTTTCTCATTAATCAGTTTCACTTAGAAATAAAATTCTTATTCTTTGAATATCTGGAACTGACCTGTGTAATTCCTCTTTTCAAAAAACAAAATCCACAAGGCCAACACAATTATAGACCTTTTTCTGTCAATTCCATTTTGTCAATTCCAGCCAATTTTCTGTCAATTCCTGTTTTTGAACTGGTGTTTAGCTCGCAAACAACAGATTTTATAAACAAGAGGAGCAAGTGCTTTTTTTCAGCCATTTATTTCGTAGAAACCAATTTCTACAGAACACATAAGATTTCAATTTAACAGTGACAAGTGAATTTTTAGAACTTCCAAATGTTTTTGACTCTGATAGTAAAGAAATACTTTTCGAGATAACGGAATATATAGGTTTTGACAAACACGCTACCAATTGAATAGAGAGCTATTTAATTAGAAGGAACTTTTCCTATTTCAAATTCAATTAGATTGGATGTTTTTGGAAAGATGAATCCCACAAGGTATAAATTTAGGTTTTCTGTTGTTTGTCATCTAGATGAATCACAAAGCAAATATTGAAGAGGAAGGTCGTTTTTTCATCCAAAAGCAGGCTTCAGTTTTCTTTTTACATCTGATATTGGGAAATTTTGTCAGAAAATTAAGCGTAAAATCTCAAAAATTATTGATTTCTTTACAGAGCTCTTGTGAATTAATTAAAGAAAACTTAGCAAAGTATATCTCTTTCAGAATCAAGGAAAGGTTGCAGATATCCAATTGATTGCCGACATCGAAAAACTAGCTGCACCAACTACTATGAAGTTGAAGTTTCTTGGATGTATATGCCATTAACGAGACAAGGAGACAGGACAAACAACAAAACCAAATGAAAAAAAAACATTAACTACAACCAAAACTCAATGCCTTTTTTATATGAAAACATTCAACAAAGTCAAAATAAAATCATATAAAACTATGATTAACTAAATTAACTTGTTTTTCATTAAAATGATATGAGAACTGTCCTAAATGAATATAGGTAGCAAGTAAGGAAAAAAGAAAAAAATGCCAAATTCGAAGACACGTTAAAATTTTCTGAAAAGACAATTAATTTCAAAGTCATGAAAAGCCTTAGCTATTACCAGAAAACATTAAACAAGTTCGTTTATCACACCACAGGAAGCAGAAAAGTTCGGAAATTTTTCATTAACCTGAATGTCTTCGACAAAAAAGGTCAAGTACTCTCAACAAAAAACAATTCAAAAAAACGTTTGCTAAAAATCAGCATTCAAGCCATAAAAATATTAAATTATTAACTGAACAAAAAACCTGTGCATTTGGTCCTCAATATAATGCCCAATGGACCTGGTTTCAGTTGTTAATGTTAAATGGGACCAAAAATTGGCTCAAATACATAGAAAATGTTCCCAAATCACAAAATTTTATGCAAGCTAGTAGAACCAAGGCCAAAAAACCTTTAATATGAGCATTAAAGTGTTTCTTAAAAAAATTTTATCATTTTCAATCAGAAAAAAATATGATCTGCCATTATTTTTTACTCATCTACAAGTTCGCAAACTTAAGGTTAAAAGGAGCAATGTTCAAAAAATGATCATGTTTTTAAAACAAATGTAATCAAAGTCAAGAAGACCATTATCTATGGACTGAAAACTAAAAATAGCGTCCATTTACACCATTTAGGAAGCCTTTCACACCTGTAATTAACAAGTAAATATCATAAAATAAGAACGTCAAATTTGGTCAAAAATTAAGAAAATTCAACTAAGTCGTTCAAGAAGACGGTTACGAGACTGTCAAAAACCAGGATCAATTCGTCAAGAACATTCAATATTTTCATTTCCTCTTCCTTTTATGCAAAAAATGTGATATGCGACCTCTCACTAATGTGAGAGGACAAAAACAACCTCAAAAATGGACAAAACGTCCAATCCGAAAGAAAGGAAACTTACAGCCAAAAAATCCTTTTCACAAAAAGATATTCCGCTATAACGACTATCTTTTAATGCACTAGAAAAAATGTCTTCTTTCAGCTTAGTATAAGCTAAAAGTTGACAGAAAAAATATCAAAAATTGTTAAAGCTCGAAAAATCCACTGGTCACTGGATTAAAAAAAATAACAGCAAATACAGAACTCCAAATTTTTAAAAACCGAAGTTTTTATGAGAATATATAATATATTTTTTTGATCCACATTTGCATATAAATGAAAACTATCAAAACTTGAGCACTGATAAAAATCCATTCCGGTTGACTGATATCCTGATAATTAAAGTGAAAAAAGAAAGCCAGAAAACTTAGGAACTTAATACAATTTCATACAATTCGAATTTGTTTTTGTAGAAATCAACGATTAGACTATAACCTATACTTGATATTTCTGGACTTTCTTTTTAAAATGTTAGTATTCTATTTGATAGTGGGAAGAAAAATTTGACAATGAAGTCAATATATCAGTCATAGATGATGTATTTCGGATTATTATAATTATCGAGTTATTTCAGAAAAACAGGGAATTTTTTATTCCAGAGCCCTCTAATATAGCTCTCTCATGTTTCATTTGTTAGTTGGATATAGAGTGTGACAATGGAGTCAACATATCATACATAAATGATGAATTTTGGATAAATATAATTATCGAGTTAAATTATAAAACAAAAACAGCGAATTTTTTATTTTATTCCAGAGCACTCTCATAGAAAATTGAAGTAAATTACATTCGTTTTGGAGTTTGTGAAAAAATTAGAAAAATAATCACATTTATCTCGCTAGCAAACTGAATTATTTGAAAAAATCTGTGTCCAATCTACAGGTCGAGCTGAGATTACTTGAAAACTTAAAAATAAATCAGAAAACCTACACAAAACATCTTCGTGATCTCCCGGCCCATAATAATAGGGCATATCAGTACTGAAACACTGTATTTCATTTATATATCGTCGTACCTGTACTGCATCAGTGTATCCTAAGAGTATTTTGGCACATTTTTTTGTGCAGTCTATTTGCATAGATATTTTTTTCCGAACCAAGCAATTTGACCATGCACTTTTTGAGCATGGCGAAGGCTTACAAGCTTAAATCGTTGCATGTACCTTACTAACATTAGAAAAATAGCCTGCAAGAACATACACGCTGAGTGCCTGGAACCTGCCAAATTTTCAAGTTTGGGACACACTTTTGCATATTTTTACTCTTTTTTCAGATTGTAATGGAGTTTTGTGTGAGTGTCTGAGTTTCAGCTCAACAAAAACAGATACAATTCTGGGCCAATGATATACAGCTGGAATACAATGCTCCAGTACTAATATGCTGTTTGTGCGTGTGTGTGTGTGGGGTAGGGGGTGTGCAATTAAAATGCCGTAAAATTTGAGGCCAATAAGCTGTGGGAGTGGAGGCGGGACAGAATATGTCCCAAAAGTTGTGGCAGCACAGTTTGACGTGAGCAGCACATACTAGCCCTTCACAGACCCCTGTTCTTTAGAGCCAAAGAAATGGTTACGATGGGTCACATATTACTTTGAATTTTGAGTTATATCAAAGCTTATTAATTTACCGAGAACACGTTGAAGCTTTTCAATTGGTAGAATGAGTTTGCATTAAACTTGATAAAATCTAAAGTTGGTGAAATCAAACAAGTTGTTTTGAAGCACTTTTTTTAAAAAAAATGTACTTTCTATAAAACATACATATTTTTGGTCCACCTATTTTAGGTACAACCATATTTCTTGTCAAACCTCCTTTTTCTTTTTTCTATAGTCTGAGAAAAAGTTGGTTCATAGTATGCTCAGTATGTTTTTTCAGATTGACCAGATCAAACCCCGAATTGGATTTTGTACTGTTCAAATAGCATTTTTACTATAAATTTCTCCCTGAGCAGCGTAATATGTGAAATGATCATAATCTGTTTATATAAAAAAACACAGACTGAGGAAATACTCTGATTCAGCGCTTATTTGCAATTTTACAATGATCCAGATTGACTATGACAAATATCAGCATATATCTATGAGCTGAAAAAAACAAAAGTTTTTTTTCAATTATATTTAACTTCAGCTGCTCTTTGTCCTTAATTTCTAATGACTTCGTTTAAATACCTTAAGTTTTAAACAAAATCAATTTCTAAATCAATTTCTAAATCTAGGAAAACCCAAAAAATATTGTTCAGACCATTTGAAAAAGATAAATCTCAAAAACCGAATCAAAACAACTGTTTGATAAGGTTGTGAAAACGTTCTAAATTATTTATTTTCGATATTCAAATTTCCAACTATTCACAAAACGTTATTTCTTGAGGTTGGCAAATTCCCAAAAGTGTAACGAGAAACATTAACATTAAACGGTACTGTTTTAAAAAGTTTTTTATAGAGAAAGAAAAGGTTGATACTTGACACCTGCAGTCATTCAATTGTCTTCCTTGTGTTTTCAGCTAAACTTTCAGAAGTAAGCATTACAGTGCAGAGGTATACCCAAATCGTCACGGGCAGATATACCCGATGTGTGTATCTCGTGTTCGTTTTTACTATGTTAAAACATTGAAAGTGGTACAACATTGCAGAAAATATTTACTTTAGCAGAAACCGGCAAAATGGAAGGTAATATCGTATCCCGTGTTCGCAAAAGTGTCCTAATTTTAGCCGCGAAATACAAGTACAAACTTAATAATCTATTTTTCGCGCGAGTTGTATCACGCATCCGCTCAATTTACGTATCAATTTTTTGCACACAATGTAGCTCGATTTCGCATATAATCCGCAATTAAGCCTAATTTAATGCGCTTTGAACATCAAAGAGATTATTAAAGCTTTATCAACTACAATTAAATATTAAACCACTTTTGCATGCTCTAAATGCGCGCATTTAATTAGGCTCGATTGCGGATTAGAGATACTTTTAATGCGAACAATAGATACCTAAATTGAGCGGAAACCTGCTACAAGACTTGTAACCAATTTTTCGTTCCGAATGTTCTTTTGCAAAGTATTAAAACCACTTTTGCATGCTCAAAATGCGCGCATTTAATTAGTCTTAATTACGGATTAGAGATACGTTGAATGCAAATAATAGATACCTAAATTGAGCGGAAACATACTACAAGATTTGTTACCTACTTTTCGCACCAAATGTTCTTTTATTTCGCAAAATTGGCGGAACCCCTTTTGCGAAAAGTAAGATACAAAGGATGTCATCTAATTTCGTTCATTTTATGTAACTAATTTTCGAGCCAATTTTACTAAGGCGGAAATTTTGGGGTATACCTCTGCACTGTAATGAGATTATGATTAATTTCACGAGAAATAAAATCAATACTTTTGAGTAACTGTTAAAAATTTTCATAGTATCATAAATCGGGTTACGGAATTCTTTGGTCCTTTATCCATAGAACTTTGGTCCTATTATCAAATATTTAGGTCAGATAAAGCTGTCAGAGACATTACAAAACATTGTTTTCCTTAAAAAAAGCTGTAATTCGAATCAAAATATTTTCTAATTTGGCTTACTATTCATTTCCATTGGATTTCATAGTGATATAAAATTTTCGTCTTTAAAAAAATTATTCGCAGCAAAAATTTTTTTTTTTCATTTGATTAAAATTTACAGAAAAAGAACAAGAAATTTTTTTCATTGGATGTCCAACTCTGCTATCTTCATAAGATTAAACAAACAGAGTAACTTTTATTTTACTGAGATTTAAGGGTTTCTGCTTTAAATAATTATTTGCAGTGAAAGAGAGGACAGCTTTTGAGCACAAATGATAAAAGTTATGTAATTGATGCATATTGAAGCCGGAATTGTATTTCCATGTTGTGGGTGGATAGAATCGTTATTATAGCACAAAGCCAAATCTGACTGGCTTTGCCAAATCTGACAACGCTTCTTTTAAAAAGAAAAAAAATACATTAGAGGATCAGTGAACCTTTGGCTATAAAAATTGGTTGAATCAAGGATGAAAGGTGGATGAAAGGTTTGTGCGAAGCTCCAAAGAAAGAACGTCCCTGTTTCGGATTTTCTATTGAAAAAGCATCAAATCTGATGTTTTCCAATAGCGATGTAATATGTTAATTGTTCCTATTCATCAATTAAAAAACTAAATGCGAGGTCAAAAATTTGCATACAAAAAAATGCAAAAATTCGTGGATGCAGAATTCACAACAACTAAACAAACTGAAAGACCAAAAAAATTCTGCTCCGCAATTGTGACATCTCATTTTAAAATCCCTAATATATTAAATTTATAATTACTAGCTGAGAGAAACCTTAAATTTTGTTTTAATTAAACAATAAATTTGCACCAGCGTCTGAAGAGTGATAGAGTTAATGACAGGAGATACAAAATTGAAAGATTCTTTGGTAAATCTGTTAAAATAGCTGAGCAACTCTTGATGTAAAATTCGAATCTGTATCATAAAAATGAGTACGTCACTATGAATATATAGATCGGCTAAAATTGACTGAACAAAAAAAACAGTTCAGCATATAGTTCCTCCCCCTGCAAGGTGGCTCGGAAAAATCATTACACTGAATTGTTTATATAATTTTCTCACTCAACACTTTCTGTCAACGCACCTAGAAGAAATTAGCAATTGATGAAATTATTAACAAAAAATGATAAACCAAAAACCAGAGCAGGCCTTCAAAACCTATTAAATTTGTTCCGAAAACAAAATTACGCGTTTCCGAGGCCAGAGTCAAATTATCTCAAAAAAAATTCAATGATGAAACACGATACGTTTCAATAAGTCAGTCAAAAAAAACTTTTTCAATTCGTATAAATTTCTTTGACTTCGTCCAAATGTGTTTTGCAGGTGTGCGGTATATATATGGCAACATCTGAAGAATGTCTATTCTGAGCAAAATATAGTCAAAAATTTAATCTAATGACACTTGTAAACTTAAACTTAAAAAACCAACTTATATAGCTTGTCTGGTTCAACGTTTTTAGGGATGGGCTTCCATTGAATTAATTTACGGATCTCAGCCAAACAGATCGCAAAATTCGCTTAGAATTTTGCAAGAGTTTGAAAGAAAGGCGTTACGTGAATTATATCCAGAAATACTGATAATGCATTGATATATTTTCCTCCAGGATTGAGTATTGGTGGCTAAAGCAAAAACTGACATAAATAGATAGATTAAAACTGATGCTAGCAATATTAAATTCAGAAGAAGAAAATGGCTACAAAATTTGGGATTTTCCGAAGCTCAAAATTATTTAGTTTTTTCTCAATATCTCGGCAATGTTTTTTCAGGTTTTTGTTTGCTGACATATACCATTCCAAAATGAAGAAAATAGAAATCTACCAATCAAATAATTTTTTATATAGTTTTAGGTAATTAAGGTAACTGGCAAATATAAAGGAAATGTAGATACTTGACAACCATTTTCATTTATTTGTCTTTAATTGCCTTTTACCCTATTGCCTTTGTTTTCTTTTTCCAAAATAAAAGTAAAAAGTTAATTTTCCTCAATAATGAATGCCAAACGAGGATAAAACACTGGCAAAAACAAATTGTGCAAAAATTCAATGGTTGGAAAACCTCTGAAAAAGATCGACTGAAGCGGAAAAAGACTCAGATCCTGAATTTGTAAGTTTATACGAAGCTCTGAAGAAAGAACCTCCGTGTTTGGAGCTTCCTGTTGAAAAAAACAACATTACTGGAATTTTGTCATAACATGGTTCTCAACGTGAATTTATCAACATGATTTTCAGAATAAGTTTTGATTTAGCCGACCAAATTCCATGCCAGTTTATCCTTGATGTCCATTTGGAATTCTTAATTAAACAACTTACTGATGATAAGGATTTTGAAAGTAAATCAATTATAGAAAATGGAATGCGGAAAATTGATGTGCCGAACATGTGTTCATTTAGTGGTGCTGTATTTAGCTAATGTGCATTCAATTTCAAATGAAACATTTTTCCATGTTTGAGTACTCTAAGACCTGGCACTGTATAAGGGTAGGTTTGGCATTCTAAAAGCTGACACTGTTAATATCTGGCTTTCTAAAATTTGCACGTTCTAAGATTCTTAGATAAATCTGTTCCTCCTTAAAAGTTGAGATCAAAAAATAAATGAGAATAGAAGAAAAATACTCATGTTCTTGGACCATTTTGAGTAACTATGCAAAACTGTGGTTTTTCTAGCCTCAACAGAGTTTAAAGTTTTAGAAAGGAGTAATTTTGACAAAACCGTTTGTTTCTTACAAAATATCTACGATGATTAACTATTTATCTAATTTGTCTCTTACAAAAATGATAATGTACTAATTGTAAAAATAATAATTATAACAATATCAATAATATTAATAATATTATTAATAATAACAATAATAATCATAACGATAATAAAAAAATTAAAAATAGAAATAATAATAAAGATAATAATAATAAATAATAACAATGATAAAAATAATGAATTTCATTAAACGTGGTTTCACCAATCTTAGTAAGTCCCTAACGGGGCTTGAATTTGATTTCTCTCGACCACTGTCCATCCATATGGGTGTGATTTGTACTTAAAATTTTTCTTAGCTAAATGAAATAGTTATTCTCTGACTTCTTTTTGAATTGGGGAGAGCTTGAGTAAGTACTCTAATTGGAAATCACACATTCACAGTCGATAGATGATTTTCCTAAAGCATTATTTGCCAAAATTATGGATGAAAGCGCTGCCAGCCACTAACAATTATATTTTCAGCGGCTAATTCTTGTGCATACCAGTGGATATAACTATCGGCCTAATGTGCTGGATTTGCATAAATTTAGCACTTGTCAACTCATTGAGTTGATAAATGTGTAAGATTTAAAAGTATGTTTTTCAGCTCATTTCTTACATCTTGTGATCTTAATACTGTAATTTTTTCTACATAACTTTAGCATGCTATTTTCATTACGGTCATTACTACAGCTGACTGTCTCGAGCAAAGAGTCTCGAATCTAGATCACCATCCGCCTCTTCCCACTTTGATTGCCAACATTTCCACTAATCTCAGAAAACATTTGACTGTTTTTTGTAGTAAAAAAGAAGGAATGAGCTAATTTTCATCTTTGGCAAAGTGTTGATTTCTTTAAGGAATTATTGGAATACTGCAAATTGTGTGAGAATTATGATTAATTTATGTAAGAAATGTGATATAAAATGTGCTGAATAGTTGTCGGTTTTCAAGACGGTGACAAGTATTTATGTATATTTAACACCTTGAGCTGAACACTAAACATGGTCATATTTTCATTACCCTAGAACACGAATCCGCTCAAATTCCACTCAAAAAATGCAAGAGATGACCAGAATGGGCCAAATTTGACCAGAACAGAAATTGTAAGCAATGAACGGCTGAAGCAATGAATATATAACATTGTATATTCAAAACCTAAAAGTATTCGTATTTGCATAGGATAAGATCGGTTTCTAGGCTTTATAAAATAAGTTTCTAGGCTCTATGCGATAGGTTTCTAGGCTATATTACGCTTTATTGAAGTCTCAAGGGCTATCAATTACAGTTTTCTTATTCCGCACAAATTCCGCTCATTTCTTGCATTTTTATTCCGCTCATTTCTTGCAGTTTTATTCCACTCCATTTCTTGCAGTTTTATTCCGCTCATTTCTTGCAGTTTTATTCCGCTCATTTATTGCAGTTTTATTCCGCTCCTTTCTTGCAGTTTTATTCCACTCCATTTCCTGCAGTTTTATTTCGCTCATTTCTTGCAGTTTTATTCCGCTCATTTATTGCAGTTTTATTCCGCTCATTTCTTGCAGTTTTATTCCACTCCATTTCTTGCAGTTTTATTCCGCTCATTTCTTGCAGTTTTATTCCGCTCATTTATTGCAGTTTTATTCCGCTCATTTCTTGCAGTTTTATTCCGCTCATTTCTTGCAGTTTTATTCCGCTCATTTCTTGCAGCTTTATTCCGCTCATTTATTGCAGTTTTATTCCGTTCATTTCTTGCAGTTTTATTCCGCTCATTTCTTGCAGCTTTATTCCGCTCATTTTTTGCAGTTTTATTCCGCTCATTTCTTGCAGTTTTATTCCGCTCATTTTTTGCAGTTTTATTCCGCTCATTTCTTGCAGTTTTATTCCGCTCATTCCTCGACTAGGGTAATCTTACATAATATCAACACATTTAGTGATTTCATACAAAGTTTTTCGGGATCTTTTCCGTTTGTGCCCCCCCCCCCCCCCAGTACGTTATGCTCCCCCCAGTTCCAGAGCACGTGCCATTACATAATGAATCATCAAGTAAAAAATCGGCACGTGCGTCTGGGGGGTGCAAATAATATGCGTCCACTAAGCGGGGGGGGGCACAAACGGAAAAGATCCGTTTTCCGCTGACAACTACTGACACCTTGACCTCGTGACCCGGGATCGGTTGAAATCTTCAATCATTCCACTCGTGTGAACCAAATCCAACTCGATTTAGTGTTTACCTAAGATCGCTTAACCTCTTCATGGGTACGTAGTTATCTAAGGAACAGTTGTAGCTTTACCGCAGTGAAGTTGCCTCTCGGTAACTTTGAATTGAGTGTGTGAACATTAGATCAAACCCTTCCGCTATTGTTTCATTGAAGTGCAACTTAGTCTCTGAGCCTTTCATTCAAATCTTTTGTTTTGTGTTAACAATTGTTGAAACGGGTATGCCTGTGATTGAGGAAATATTTTATCAAGTTGGAGCCAAATAAGATCAAACTGCTTCTCAAACATTCACAAGAGATAATAGAATAGTTTATAGCTATCATGTAAATCAAGGGTAGAGCTTTAGGTGGCGAATTATTGGTGGTGTACATTTCAGTAGTTAAAGATAGACTTAGTAATTAAGGTTTAGATCGAACAAACTAAGGTTGGAACGAAATCTTGTCCTTCAATCAGATTACAGTTCATTTACCGTGAATTGTTTGTGTTTGATACAACTCGTCAAAGGTATAACGTTTCCTTGTCTTTTTACATTATGAATAACCCGATTGAGGCGGACAGTTTTAATGACATAGGTACGGATTTTTTCCTCGATAAAAATCAAAAACATTCATAACAAGTTCTTGCTAGAAAATGAAACTCCTAGTTTCATTAGCCCAAAATTCTAGATCGAAACGTATACATATGAATTCAACTCTTATGAATAACATTGCTAACAATGCTTTCACTGACCATTCCGAAAGAAGTTCATGACTAATCTTTCTATAATAGAGAAATTAGATATCACTATTCCTAAAGAAGAGTTTCACTAAATTGTTTTTATACAGTTATAGGGTTAGCTCTGTCCCCCATCCGTGTCATTTTATGAAATCTCTTAAAAATTATCTTTTTTATATATAACACGTTACTAAATAGAAAAAAGAACACGTCCTACGTAGGAAAAAGTTGCCCGGTTGGCCAGTTCTTAGTAGTAATAAAAGAATCATATCTCATCTCATACAAATCATAACGTATTTTCTAGTACGATCCTTGTATAACATCTAAGAAATCATACATGATCTTTGTACGATTACCGCGAAATCATATATGAGCCTAGTATGATTACCGAGAATCAAACATCTATTTTTCATAAATCGTTCTAAAATTTATGTTTTTTTTAAGTTTTATTCGGTAAGTCATCACTTATGTGATCCCAAGTATCACTTTGTGATGTGCCAAAAGGCCCTAAAATACAATATCATTTGAAAATATGGGCTTTTAATAAATGAGTGAGTCCAAACATATAACTAAAGTTTTTATATTCTCTGAATTCTTTTTAAAACCTATAAATGCGCATTTATAAGAAGCAATAAGACAAACGTTTTGCATATAACCTCAAATTGGTTTGTGAATATTTTCAAATTGCAACTTTACTCTTTTAGCGCACAAAAAGAACCAGATGTGGATTGCAAATGCAATACAATAATTTAATATGTCCTCTTACTGAATTGTATGAGAATTAGTTGCAACAGTCAATTTTTATGTGTCAAATTTTGTAAACTTCGATTGAAACTGAAAATTATACCGTTTTTAGAAATTGACATTTTTGCATGATTTTGTATGGTTTTCAGGAAATCAGATATGATCTTTCTATGACTCCCCAGAGCTCATAAAATTGATACATGACCTAGTATGACAACTAAAAATTTTGTATCGTGAGCAACCCGAGTATATTCCCAGTAAGCCGGGGTGGGGTGAAGAACAGATTCCAATTATCTGATTCGAGGGCTATGGTTTGAAAAATCAATCTTAGGCTGAAAAATAATATTATTTGCAACATCATTCCTATGTTCCTGATTTTTCGTAAAATTGATCTCCTCACTAAATTGCCAGGTCCAAAATTCAAATATATGGGAAAAACTCTTCTCTCATTGGCTGGCAAAATTGATCAAGTTTGTCCGATCAAATCAATTTGCTATTTAACAAACCCGAGTCAAGCTCCAAAAATGTATCAGCTCCAGGCAAGTGTAAATACAAGTTTTTCTGAAAAATTTTCAGCAGTTAGTAGCCATTTTGCAACCGTTTCAGCCCAATTTTGCCCAAATTTCACCAAATTTAGCTTAGTTCGAAACATATTGCCGATCTTTATTTTACGGCTGGCATTTCTAACAGAAAACAAACGAAACATAAAACAGAAGACCCTTGTGAAGGTTTTGATGTTGCTCCCGAGCCCAATCAAAGAAAATAACGCACAAGTTGACAAAGTGGTCAGAATGAGTCCCGAAATTTTGCAATTCGAAAAAGTTATGGCAAAAACTCTTCAATGACGGTGCCACACAATCAACTGGTACAAAAAGTCATACAACCTCTCTTAGTTTCGATTCTGTATTTTGAACGTTCATAGTGTAGTAGCCAAAACAGGACATATGGGTCTGGCCCAGCATAAGTCTGGCACAGCTATTTTAGATAAATTATTGGCCATATTTTGCGTTTTCTTGACCTAATTTGGACAGTATTCTGGTAATTTTTGGATTTTCCGGAACTATTTTGAACGATACGTAGCGTTTTTTGGATCTATTTTGGACGAAGATTTTTGATCCTATTTTGACTTGGACTCAAACTTGTCAAGTGTTAGCCGACACTTGAATTTAGACTTGCCATGTCATGGCCATTTCATGGACTTAGAGTTGCCAAATTTTGGCGAAGACTTGGATTTAGACTTGCCGAGTCTTGACCAGGACTTGGATTTCCACTGGCAAATATAAAATGCGACATGATCTTCGCTCTGAATCAGTAATAAAATGAGAGTTGTAATATGACTTTCCCAGTACTGAAATTGACTCGGCATTAGGTCCTGGTAGCAATTAAAATCAATTAGCAGTCCTTCATGTTTTAATTTGCTGTCTCAGCTGCTGTGGACCAAAAACGCTTGGTTACTGAAAATCTGGCTGAACATATTTTATCTCTCAGTCGATTCAGGCGAATTGTTCACGCATTCACTTCAATCTCGGAGACGAGTTCATCAATAAATTGTTCAACTTTACAATTGAAACAAAAATTTTGTCCCAGCTCGAAACTGTTTTGATAAAATGTGCAAACAATGTGCTGTGAAAGGAGCAGTTGTCAGCAACCCCCGTGTTATAGCAAGAGAGGAAGCTGGTAAAAGAACCGAATTTTCCCTGACTCAAATCTGACTTTCTAGAAATTGACTGAAAGCGACATTGAAAGAGCTCTGGCATTTTGCTCTGCGTTTTTCTTGCAACACCGCTAGGTTTTCTACTTTTACACTAAAGTCCGCAGTTTCTATCTGTCGTGGCTTTGATCTATCTATATGCTCAACTGAGGTGGTTGTCTGCGAGACAAAACTCACATAGTCAGCTCTAACTAACCTGATCTATTGTTTCGCTGATCTGCAAATCTCATGCTGAATGCCATTAGTCGTTGGTGAAATTCGGCCAATGATATAGTAGTCGAAAGTTTTTCTCGGCAGAGAACTTTCTTTGATGATGACGCAACTATCTATTGAGAGTGAGTTGTATGTTTGTGAGTTGCCTTCTTTTGAGCCAAGAACTGATTCTTCTGATGCTACGCTAGAAATTTTTTGGTAGCTTTTCATCTTTTTTTCTTTTGCGTGAAAAAGTGGGGTCACAAAAACAGGAGATGATGCATGATTTGATCTTAAATTGCCCGTCTTTTAATTTTTTCGGAGGTTAAACTAATTCTTCACTCAGTTAGACTAATGAGTTCACTGGATCTCTTTGTTGCACATCAGATTGGAAGAGTTATTTAATCAGTTGATTGTGTTGGCAGTTGCAACAAACTGGAAAGTTAGCCAGACGGGGTAAAAATTTGCTTCTGTTATATAGTATATTGTTTATCATGGCGGAACTTAAGGCTTTCTTGAATTTTTGCAGTATTCTGGCACCGTTGGTGTGACTATCTCAAATGTGATTTTTTTACATGAACAGTGGCTTTGCCTCCACCTACAACGTCTAGACCAAGTTGTTTTGACAAAAAAAAAACAAACAAAAACGACCTCCGAAGTTGCCCATTGTACAATGCACTTTTCAGTTCAAGACAAGATAAGTAAAGGTTTGATTCACCTTTAAAAAACTGATGGTAGTATTACCTAGTGCTTCCTCCTCATTTTCCCCAAAACTGGCTAGATTGTGATGCATTGAAAAGTTATAATTTTATAATTTTTCGACACAAGTTGCCGCACTTGTTATTTATTGTTACATTTTTCCACCGTCCGGCCACCCCTCCTTCTCGCTTTTTGTCTCTCTCAGAGTAAACTGGAACCTTATTGAAAGCAATGCTATATGCATAGTAGTTGTTCATGCATCTGAAAACTAAAATTGTTACAAAAACTAAACTGCATGTATTTAAAATGTCTAATTTTATGCAGACTAGAAATCGATTATCGTCTAGCAAGATGTTGCACGCCAAAATACCAAATTGGATATGTGTCAAAAAAGACATCAGTTCTCATTCAATCCCAATATGATGACAGACTTGTCTCAATTACTGTGCAACTAACAGTGCAAAAGTCATAACTACAGCACGATATTAAAAAAATTATAATCACATTAGTTTTCTACTATACCATTTAAACTGAAGCTGAGCTTAAACTTTAAACCGTTCACGGATTTTGACTTTTATAAAGTTGCAACTAATTTTACTCATAAACACACTTTGTAATAGTTGTTTTATTTGAACTACAGTTTTGCTTACTCTAGTCTTTTATTGTTTCCAACAACGACCATTTATTCGTTTCAACTTGGTCAACTTTGGTTTTGTTCATTGATTCTTCGTTTACTTTGTGATCATATTTGTGTGAGTTTTTCGCATCGATAACTTTTATTACAATACATGTGTAGAACAAGTTACGTCCAAATTGTTGAACTGCTCGTGATGTAAACCAAAACTAAAACTTTTCATCAACAACAACTTCTGTTACTAAAGTTGAAATTACGTTTTGTTGTTAACTTAGATCTGGTTCAACGTTAGACTTCTCACTAGATTGAAGGTTGCAGGCCATATTTTATCAAACAGTCGAGTCACCACTTGAAAGTTCTTAATATTGTCGCACGTTCCTCATTTTGTGGGAAGTCGGAATAGCTCTGATTAGCAGACAGACTCAGAAAAAAAGATATTTGAGCAATAAAATTAAAACCCCAATAGTAAGTGTTTACCTTTAATTAAAATTATCCGAAAATTTGAACACTGAGAAAAAAGCAGGATTGTGCGTGACAATAATTATTGAGGAAAATATTGCAAATGATAATTTTTTTAGGTGACACAAATTGTGTTTTTAAAGAGTTTGAGTTTATCTTTGTGTTTTTGTATATGTATATGCGTTGGGTGGGTGGGGGGGGGGGTGTTACTAAGGTAGGGGTTTGAAGAGAGTTTCTACTTTTAGACACGGCCACCTTCAAAGAACTAACTGTTATGGGAACAAACATTGAATCATGTTTTGTAGGGTTTCCTCTAATTTCCTTTATTTTGTGCATTAATACTCATTACCATTAGTCAATAATTTTCAGAAAGTTTTAACTCCGGATATTTCAATAAAAACAAAATATCTCATCAATATATAGGTAGAAAACAATATAGGTTTGAAAAAATGAAATTTTGAATCACTGACCAATCCAGAACATCACTTACATAATAAAATTCAGACTTCGTACCAATTGAGCATTCTGCTAATTGGTTCAGTTTCTTCCAAGTAATTGAAAACAGCTGCAGGCAAGAATTCAATTCATTACAAACCTATTCAACCTCGAGGACACGGAGCTTGGCAACTGTGGACTTGGTAGATCTGGGTTTATTATTCCACACCAAGTTCAGAGAACCAGTTGTTTAGTGTCATAAGAAGGGAATCCGTTCCTCTGTTATTTCATGGCCGACAAGGAAGTACGAGTGCGAGTTTGTTTTCTCCTAATTGGTGAGTAAATCTAACTCGTCTGAGTAAATTCTTCATTGAAAACTAAAAACTAAATTGGCAAAGCAAAAAACTATTCGATTAGAATTAGGCAAAAACAATGTCAGCTATTGGTTGGAGCACTTGCTTAGTGGTCGTTATAACAAATAGAAATCTTGTGCTAGCTTTTTTAATGTCAAAGATTTTCAAATGGCTCTTGTGCTAGCTTTTTTAATGTCAAATGGCAATAATTCATGATATTACAATTAACTCGCTAAGTATTGATGGAAATTTAACTTTGATAATTGCTCCAATCTTCAAAATTAATTGGGTGTGGGGAACTTAATGCCAGCCTGAGTTTTTGTCAAGTTAATTTTTGCCGACCGATTCTTCTTGCGGATAAATACACTCGAAGTGCGAAGTGCTTACATTCTAAAGTCCTAAAAAAACTGAATCGATACTAGAAAATCATTTTCAATCTTTTTGTTCCTTCGAGATAAAAAAGAGTCTTAAAAATTCGGAAGCTTTCTCTTTCGCCATATTTTCAATCCCCTCAACAAATTTCAAAGTCGCTCATTTAGTCTGCTCGTTTTTCATTCAATTTTGGCTAAGAGAACTAAGTTTTTGTGAACATTTTAGGTGATGCTTGAGACCAATATCGTCTTCTTTGTGCGCAATTTTTTTCCAAACACATTTTATTTTTAATTATTTTTGTTTTATTGTTCCGACCCACTTTAGGAACTGTATACTCAATTGGGCTTTCTTGTTCAGTCAATTTTCGCCGATCGATATATTCGTCGTACATGATTGTAAGTGGTATTATTAGAAAGCTTGTCAAGCGTAAAATTTCAAAATAAAAAGAATGTTTGGAATTTTGATTTTTCCGAGGAGTTACGGCGGTTTAAGGATTTGTGAACGCTAGCCTAACTTCCGTTGTTTTGTTCACATTTTTCGCTAACTTCTGATCACGTAATTTTTTGCATAAAAATTTGATCAATTTTTGACAAAATATGATAACATTGTTTACAATAGTCTCATTACTTTTAAATTTAAAGATAGAAGAGGGTTGGTGGACTGTTTGAACCCATTTTAAAATTTCAAGTTAAATTTTGGAAAATTCAAATTTTATCATTTGTTTTATTAAAAGGGGCATCAAATATGCCTATTTTGCATACATTGTCCAGTTTGACCAGTGCCATAGAAATAAATACTGCAATAACGATCTTTCTTTTCTGAGATCTGGGCTATTTGTGCCTCCGGTTCCTAGGAAAAAACTCAGGAAATGCCACTTTTGTGGTCTTTCGGTATATTAAAGCGTTTTTTATTAAAAAAATGCAGATCACTTTTGATATACTAAGATCATCGCTTGCCGAAAATCTATTACGAAATATTTGAAAAAAAACTGCGTTTTTAAAAGCCGATCAGCAATAGCAGGGCAAGTTTTGGTCTCATCGTTGAGTTTTGCTATGAAAAATGTTTCGAATTACATTTTGGGTCTCTTTTCTTAAATACGTTTTTTGCAACTTTTTATCACCATTAGCAGAAAGCTTTTTCTCATTTAAAGGTGCATTGAATGAGAGGTTCCTCGATAATTCAATGCAATCTAGCGCAACAAAATTTTGTTTCATGGGTTAAGCTAATGGTTTTCATGGCTCCAACAAATTAATTTTGTAAATTTTTAATGATTTCTTGACGGTTTCGAGCATTTGTTGTTCTTTTGTATTTTTATAACTGAGTCTAATTAATCAAATTCCTAATTGGGTATCTAGGGAGCTAGTTAGGAAATTAACAAACGCTTTCAGTGGGTACGTAGCGCATTTCTGGTAACATAAATCGATGAGTATCCAAAATACTTCGTTTATTTTATTATAATGAATTTTTGGTCAAAATTAGTTTTTGGGTAGCATTGGGTACAATTTTTGTTTTCATAGAAAAGCAACTGGAACAAAATCAGTTTTGGTCTGGTTGTGGAGTTTTTTAATTCAAGAAATATTTGGATTTTAATGGGGCGCTGTACACGCTTTTTTTATTAATTTTTCCTTTCTTGTTTTTTTTTTAGTTGTTCTATGTATATAGAATGATTTCAAATCCAAGATCAATTATCAAAATGTCGAATTTGCATTAATAAAAGAGCCAGGCACTTTGGATAATAGATTCAGCTAAAAGCATATGGTTTTTGGACTTCAAGACCGTTTGCATAAAAATGATCGCGAAATTTCGAGTTCTGCTTGTCTTATGTTTTAATGTGTAGTCTTTAGACTTTATCTCGCTAACGGCATACAAAATTAGCCTCCTAAGCAGTTTAAAGTTAAATTTTTTATTTAGCTCAGTTGAAAACTTCCGATTGTTATGTTTTACGGTTTTGAAAATTTGTTTGCAAATCAAAACAAAGGTTTTTGAGATTGCCAACATCAATCTTTCTTTTGAAGTCTTTAAGTGTAATTCAGTAAGGAGATAGGACGCCTTATTTCAATAAAATTGAATCGTAGAATTAATTATTTTGTATTAAATTGATTGTTTTTTGTTATTGATAATACGCGTTTTCATAAATTTTCCTTTTAGTTTTTTTACATTTTCCAATTTTTTAGTTTCCCTTTAGCTGTCTTGTCCCATAATTATATTAATGGAACAATAATGGAACAATAATGGCCATATATCACTTTAACGGTTTTGAATTAAGGCGCAAATGATTATATTCAACATTTTTAGTGAATAGAATTTGATCTTTTAGGCTTCAACACCCTTTCCTTGCAAAACTGAAGTGACTTCTTGATTTTCGCCTGTATTTGTTTTTTGTCGTTGTATGGCATTCTGTATAATGACATTCAATGATTTTGGATGGAATTTAAATAGAACCAATGATTGATATCAGATTATAGCTAATTGCTTTCATGAATTTGAATCTAATTGTTTTGAAAACGTGTAAACGTGTTTTCTGACTTTGCCCTTTTTTGTTTTCTGACTACTTGTTAATTAAATTACCGCTAATTGAATTCATCTTTCAAAAAATTAACAGATCAAATTTTTGAATGACAAAACTCAGGGTGCTTTTTGAGCACTGTTCGGTTTTTAAATAGTCATTTTTGTCCAACATAAGACTAACTGGTTGCAAATCATTTAAAAAACTCAATTCATAAAAATAACAACCGACATAAATTATTCTGAACGTTTAGCAACCAGAATGTGTTCCATGAATTTATCAACCAAATGACCAACCTCGTCAGCTGTACAATGTTTTCTTAAAAACAAAAACAACCAAAAATGGAGATCCAGGGCTTTAAATGACAACTTAAATTAAAAGAGAATACATGAGAAATGTGAGCAACTTCAGTAACTTTTTTTCTCAATTCAGACAAGACTTAAATTAAGAAACTTAGATACGAATGACGGGCAAGTTACAAAGCACTCTTTATTGATAATTGAAATAACAGCTAGCCTAGCTTCTGCTAATTTTCATCAGAATCAGATCAGAACAATACAAATAGATTACTAATTGTTAGTAATTTGTAGAGTTGGAACTTTGCCAAGTAAAGTTACAAGCCATAGATAGCCCTTGTACTCTTCGTTGTGATTTGATGTGAGCAGGTGCCTTGAGCCGTTTACTCAAAATTTGCAAGGATATCGGGGGGGGGGGGGTAAGTAGCTTTAAATATATTTAGTTAGTTCTATCACTTTCTTAATTTAAAAGGTTCCTATAAATGCTCTTCCTACGCACCTATGCAAACTCGAAACCTCAGCCCTTGGAATTTTTTGAACAATTTTGCAGGTGATGTGAACACGAAGGAACAAACATTCAAAGCGGAGGTGTTGATCGAAGCGAGATGGTCTGGAGCTCCAGGGGAGGAGTTTGATCCTCAGCTAGTTGTGACTAACTTGGAAGAGTCAAAAAATGAGAAAAAGTGGTTGACCAAGAAGGTCTACAGTGACTATGGGGATGGGAGAAAGAGGGAACATAACACCTTATCATGGAGATTCAAAGGATGCTTCTACGAAAACATGGAACTAAAAAATTTCCCTAGAGATGTGAGTCATGCTTGGAAAGAAGGACAGAAAACTTCCCGGAAATAACCTTTTTGCACCATTTTTTCATTGAACATTAATCGAAGTTTTTGCAAACTTTTATCAAGGCTCAGAAACGGTTATAGCACTAAAATACCGCTGAATAACGGCCAATTTTCCCCAAAATTTTTTTATTGTCGGTCTTTTAATGATATTATGAAAGGACAACCGTTTGCTTATTGTTTTGGGGACTGTTGTGCGGATTTGGAGTTTTGTCAATATTTGCCGTTTCACGCTATTTCTGTTCACTTTGAGGGTCATTTAAATAACCCTAAAAGTGAACAGAAATAGCGTGAAACGACAAATGTTGACAAAAACTCCAAATCCGCACAACAGTCCCCAAAACAATAAGATTTCCTAAAAAATCCACCCATTGCAGCCCCACTCTTACATCATTTTGGGCGGAAAAATTCGTACCGAGTTGAAAGCTAAAATATTGCTCTGGCGAATTCAGCGAAATTTGTACTAATAATTAATTAAACAAGAGTAATACTTAGAGCAATTCAAGCTAAAATTATGCTTAAATTTGTTTGTACCGCAATTTCAAAGGAATCTTTCAGAAAATAACACGTTCTTGCAGGAATCCTTCAAGATTCTTGCAAGATCTTGCAAGATTAACTTCTGTTTCCGGCTCGGGTTGGCAGGAACCTATTATATAGGGCTTATAATCCTCAAAAAGAGTTGGTGACAATTTTAATTTCAGGAGATACTAGTTTTATTGTCGTTTTCACATTTTGAGACGCTTTATTTCAGTCCAACTACCATTAAACCCTGCTGCAGAAACCTGCTTTTCGAACCAAAAGCAGATTTATGAAAATAGTTCTGGAATAATTATGCTCTGCAGCATTCTAAAGTCTCGTGACTCATTGGTCTTTAAATGGAACGTAAGAATTATTCTTACCAGTCAAATAAAAAATAATTGCGAATGCTTGGTGGAGGATCACGCAAAATTGATAGCAGACAGAATAAATACTAAGTTCCTACACCTGTTTTTCGTATCCCTTATTTTATTGTTCACATTTAAGCCATGGATTATACTTTTAAAAAAACCCTGGAAAATATAAGGATTACCAAAGCGTAACTCTTTTTAAAAATTTCATCTTTTAAAGCAGTGTAATTTTGATGAATGGGTCAAGTGTAGTGAAAAACAGAACATGAAAAATGGTAGCCAAAATTGTTATAACAAACATTGTAAACATTTTTCCTAATCTTCAGGATCTCTTGACTGTGACTTTCGAGTAGCGTGCTTTTCCTGCATTCAGTTAGCCGGCTCAATTGCAGCCTGAACCGCTCTGCATGTTGTAATTTGTGTTCCGTGGATTCTAGTTACCTTTAACGACACTGATTCTTCGCATTGACCAAGTTTATCCATTAAGTCTTCATCTAACCACGTCTCAGTAGATCTACCCACGTCTCTCACAAACGGCGGGAGTGTCTCCGAATTGGCCTTCTTGTCCCAAGATTCTATCACGTTTTATTTGCACCAATCCTCTTACAGATTCCACATGGCTAGTCAAGTTGATCATTTCTGGTTTTAATCGGAAGTTTGACGATTTCCAATCTTTTCTTTTAGTAAAGCCATGTGTTGTAGGTTTTCTCACAGCTATCAAGGCCACAATTCCGTTTCCTTGGACAGTCTGTTGCCGCATGGTCAATAACAAGGCAGCAAAAACATAACTTCCTTTTCTTTATCAGCATTATATCTTTCATTTATTTTCAAGTTGTTGAAACTATTGCAATTCCAGAAACTCTGATAGGAACCATCGATAGAACACTTGCTTTCGTTCCAAGTTTTATCGTTGTTTGAACTGAAGGTTGACTCGCTGCTCTTGAAAATTTTAGTAAAGTCGGGATTTTTTACCAAACTTCGCCGTGTGTGTTTCGACGCTTCGTATCCAACGGCAACTTACTGATTTGATACTCTGCCAGCAAACTCAATCAAGGATGACAAGTCGTTTAATGTAACCCGTGGGAAGTTCTGAAATTTGGAAAGCTGAGAAGAGACAATGTGAAGAGGCTGACTAACCTTTCTTTGCAGAATGTTCTGAGCCTGGTCGTACATGGCTCCAGAGTAACCCAATCCATTGACAACTTGATTTGCTTTGCCATCAAGCAGTGTATTCAAATTGCTCATTTTTCGTCTCGAATAATACTGCCTCTAAGTGTAGTAGACGGAAACATAGCAAATTCAGGACCATTCAATCATTTGCCATCAAATTCGCGCAACTTTTGTTTTGACAAATTTTTTTGACTACTAAGGGTAGTTGTTCTAAAGATATCAACACTTTCTCCTTTCGAGACATGAAGTGTCTAAGAAGGCATTTCGATTGGGCGAAAATTGTCCGTCACTACTTCCTAAATTGTACTTTGAGTTTTTATTTGCTGCTTATACGAATTTCTTATATTTTCTCCTCAAATTTTTTGCTGTCGATTTTTCGTGAAATGTCCTGAATAACATTTCCCGTGAAATGTCTCTCTCTGGATTGGCGATGAATTTCTTTTAGATGAACTTTGAGGTTCTCGCAAACTCATCTTAATTGTCGTGAAGGTCTTTTGAGTTTTTCCCGGGTTCTTCTTCATCTGACTCTGTTTCAGTGGAAGTTCTGGACTTATCAGACATCTCACCAGAAAAATTTTCCAGTTTAGCTGCCATAAAGTGAACATGCAGCTTTTTTTGACCTGTCTTGACTGTTCTTCCTGCTCTCTTTGCTTTCTTTCAAATTCTCCATCTGACATTTCTTGGACTTGATGTTGGCCTTTTTTTGGCTTCTCCTGTCCTTCTTCAAATCTCCGGATTTTTCGAATTCTTTTCTACTCTTCTCTTTCAAGTCTGTCCGATTATCGCATTCACCCACTTCACTTACTGTTGTTTGTCTCTTTTTGAGTGCCAGTGCTTACAAAGTTTACGCCGTTTTATTCAGGCCTACTGACTGTCAGAACTGCTGTCTTGGAGCGTTTTCAGCCACTGTGTAACGGTAGAAACTGAAGCTTCTCCAAATGAAACCATTTTGTTTTCGCTTGCTCCTTTCAATTGAAAACTTCAAGATGTAGTTTTGTGATCCGTTAGGTGAATTCGGTAGTCAGTTCACTTCTCTGTTACCTCAGAGCAACCATTTCTACAATGTTTGGATTCCACTTTACTCAGATGGTCAAGCAATTTGAGTTCTTCAAAATATGTGTCAACTTCAGATCTAACTCGAGCAAGACGAAGATTTCATTTCAACAACCGCATCAATTCTTCTCTGTTCCTTCTAAGTTGGTCATACTTCTGTCTCAGCCTAATGGTGTCCTAAGATTGCTCTGATGTTTGACGACCCCGGCTAAATGGAATGGCGGTGTATTGTTTGTGCTGATAGACTGTTCTTGAACAATTTCATAATAATCTTCAACAAATACTAGTTTTTCAAAACTCTAGTTCGTTTTGTTTCATTCAAAATTTTTTGTAACTCTAATTTCCATAGACTTTAGTTTTGCGAAACTTTAAAAAATAACTTTTTTCAAAACATAAATGTCAAAAAACTTGACGTAAACTACAACTATACGTTCTGCTCACATTATTTATACCTGATTGTTTTTTACAAGTGATAATTAAACTTTACACAACAAATGCTTGCAATTAAAAGAGGATTGCGTCCAAGAGTTTGTTCTGTGTACATAGCAAATTATTAAGTGTAAAAATTAACAAAATTGATACAGCAAATACAGCAAAAATGGTAACCATATGAGATATTATACGTAACAAGATTTCGTGATAAATGAAAGTTCATTAAAAGTAAGGAAACAACTGTGACATAGAATTTGAGTTTTAGATAAACTTGAATGCAGGGAAAAATTGATTCATTAGTTAATTATCAGTTAATTATCAACTAAACTTTGCCCATAACTTAATTGGAATGTATGAATTTCCGCATATGTCAGGAGGTAACAAGAATTGAACACTGCTTGCGACATTTAGACTACATATTGACAGAAAAAAACTGATTGATTAGGTAAATAAATGGCAGAAACTAGGTGGTATTTAAAAAAAGCGAAAAGAGCCCGTTCATGGTCATCTCGAAAATTTATTGTACGAAAAAAGAATTGAGACTAGCACGAATGGATGGAAATCAATCGGAACGTATCATTAAGGATCATTGACCGTTCATTAAGTATCATTGACCATTAAGTATCATTAAGTATCATTGTCCCAGTTTGATTCCCAATCAATTTGGTCAGAACAACTTTTGACTAAATTAGAAGGCAAGACAAATGAATCCCGTAGTAAACCATAATAAATCACATTTTTGTCCAGGTTCACCTTTCTGTTAATCCATTTCAAATCTGTCTTCTGTAATCATAAATCATGCATGAACAAAATATGGTCCTGCAACTAACGTCATCGATTTATATAATTTTGTTGCAATGAAAAAAGTTTCATTTGGATTTTACTTCACACATGTCGATCTCTTCAATAGACTTTTGGATTTGGCTCATTTTGAACAAAGATTTTCTATCAAAAAAACTATTGTGCGTGTCCAACAAAAAACTCGAACAAAAGAATGGACCCATGTCCTTCATTTGATCTTGTTGAACTATCAAGATCCCAGAAGCAAAAGAACAATTCTTCTGTAATGCCCAAAAATGTTTATAGAATTTGGTTGAATTTGATTTAATATTTTTTTCAAGAAAATTTTGCATAAACTGTCTAGCATTTGAATAATATGAACAAAATTGTAAATTTTTGCTTCAGAATTTTAGTTTCCCCTTGAGCAAAAATACCTGAATGAGAAGAGGAGAACATTTCATCGGGTCTTACATTACCAAGCCTCGTTGTTCTCATCAGTCAATAAATTTGTCCACAAAATTACAAAATATCCCAAAGAATGAAATTTTTCCGATTTTGCGGAGTGACAGTAAGCATTACTGAATGTTTCCTCGTTAGAGGAACTGGGCTCAATTTCTTCACGTCAGTTTTTAGAGATAAGGAAAAAATTTAATGATGTTTTTTGGGAAAATGTGAACATATGGCACGAAGTTTGTCCTAACGTTCAACTATGGAGTGGAGATAATCAATCGATATACCGACTTTTTAAAACATTCTTTAACTGTGACTGTTATTTTCCAGATCCAAGATTTGAGCGTTCGTGTGTCAAGTGAACTCGAGGCCTCCGAAATCCAGCTGATGGTTGATGACGTCAGATTGGGTACTCTGGACGGGAGCCGATTCCGGGATGGGGAGGAGTGGACTCTGTTCAACCATGTGGAGACACAACACGTGCCAGAGGACGACCAGAGGGGCAAGGGGTGGGCCAGTCGGGTGGAGAAGGGCTATACTGCTGGGCGCGTGATTGCAATGTGCAGGGTGGCAAGGCGGTCCAGGTTAACAATAAACACATGACTCACTTATCTGTGTTGTACAGAAGACAGGAACCGAACAAGAAATTCTATGAGAATTTATGCTACATATTGTTTTTTATTGTTCATTTCTCAAGGAAAAAGATAGGCTCAATATTTAAAACATTTTCCATAATTCCGATATTTGCACGCTGTGTCTACGCTCAAGTGCTTAACTATGCTGTGAATAAAATAGAAAATTGGTATGTTGAAGTTGTGTACTATTATTTAACTCTGCAAATAGCAGATATTATTTACAAAAATTTAAAGTACTAGTCTGAAACGAATTTTGTTTTGTGTCAGAATGTGCAAAAAAATAGTACGAATCTTGTCCACCACTGCAAACTTTGTTTTTTTTTGAATATAGCCGTTTTAATCCAATGTGAAAATTTCAACGGTCACCCTTGCTTCGAATTGTGCCATTGAGTGTTGATTGATTTTGAGATTTGTAATATCAAACAGATTTGGTGAAACTTTTCTTTAATTGCTTTTGATGAACGAAAAAAAAAATTTTTCATTTGGACTGTAACTAAATTTTCTCTAGTAGAAAAATGAAGTTTAACGACAACCGCTACCTCAAAACTAAAGTGTCTGGACAGCCTTATTTTTTCGAAACAGATTAAATTACTGAGCTATCAATTATTTTTTGGGGAAGGAAAAATGAACGAAGTTCGGTTCCCAAAAGTGCGTTTTTGAAATTAATTTTAATGCTCCTGCCGGCATTTAATTAACACGCTATTCCTAAATCATGCGTAATATGAGAAGTGAAGCAGAATGTTTTGGCTGCACGAGTTTTTTATTTTTCTTTGTCGACTTTTGAATTTCCAAATAACAAACGCCAGAATACCTCATAATTATAGTTGATGATTAACGTGAAACGTCGTATGATGCGATGGAAACAGATAGATATTTTAGTTTACTAGGATGTCGATTCAACATATAAAGTCTATTTCAAATTTTCTTTTTTTTGTTCAATAACGAATAAAATTGGTTTTTATTTCGGCTACGCTGGGGTCATTATAAGGGACCCTTTTATGGCATCTAAGCAAATATAAGCCAACAAGGAGGCTTGTTAATGTGCGTTCGCACATGATGTTCCGGCCCGCGCTCATCTACATTTTTGACTTAACTGTCTTTTGACTTACATTTCTGACAAAGATATAACCAAAAATAGATGTTTGAGTTTTAAAAAATAATCGTTACACAACCAAACTAACAATTGAATTAAATAATACCATGCCTCCTTACAACGAGATCTGCATTGAAAAGACTACGAGAAAAAAGCAACAAAAACAAAAAAGCAAAAAACAAAAATTTCAGACACAACCCTAACTACACAAATTTAATTTTTCGTAACTACACAGCAGACGGGATTTTTCTTTAATGAGACAAGGTAACCGGAAATGCAAAAATCAATTAGCCTTTTTTGAACCAAATAATTTCAAGTCTCAAAAATCGTGAGCTTTTAACAAAATAATTCTTGATAAAATTACTAAAAAGTCACAGTGAAACCATTATAACCTGTCGTTGGTTGGGTTAAATCATATGAACGGACTATAGATGCAGAAAAACTCAAAAAATTACGAACAAATTAAAAAACATTGCGAAAGCACAACTTAGTGAAGCCACTAAAATCATTAGCCTTATCAGAATATTATGCATTTTTATTTCAATTTCTATTTATACTAATTCAGCTAAAGTTACACTGAATGAATAAATAGGTTCAATTGAGCCCCAATTGAAAATCATTGGAATCTCTGGTTACGCGATTGTGCTAAAGCAGTAGAAAAAGAATCACAAATACACCACTCACATAACTTTTTATGAAAACGCATATTGTCCAACAAACGAAACATCAGTTACGTCACAATATCAGTAAAATTGTTAAATTTTAAATTATCGGAATTTGTATAAGACCTTCCAATAATGAGACAGAGTTACAATTTGACGATAAAAACAGCAAAAACTGAAAAACTGAAAAATACATTAAAACTTAAAAATGTATAATATTATTATCCTCAAAACTATTCAGTATAGACAGACTGCTTTGGGTATAATTATTCAATAAATCCTCAATTACAGGCTTATGAGACTCGTCAGCATTTTACAGCTACCTAAAGAGTAAAAGAAACAGGCTAACACCGCAAATTCAAAAAAAATTAGCGAGAAAATTGTCGAAGCCATTAAAAAAAGACTTTTCAGACTTTTTCATCTTTGAATTAATTTCTAACAGGAATGGGATTTTTTTTATATGAGTCAATTGAATCAACAAACCTGAACAAATACCTTAAAACAACAACATTTTTTGAGAAAATCCGTAGTATCAACGCCATTAGATTCAATAACTTTCAACGGAAGCTAATAAATATGCTAAGTTATGCCTCGATGAGACAATGAGGATGTTTGTTATTCATAATTCCTCAAAAATACATTACAAAAAACATTTGATAATGAAAACAACAACAAACACAGGCAGAGTAAAACATATTAAATGGAAAAGTGCGAAAAGAAAGTGTCGAAGTCATCTAAACCATTAGCTTTTCTCTGAATGCTTTATTTATGATCCTATGATCCGTTGAACGCCGGCTATAAGCCAATGCAACCATCAATATTAGAAAATTGTCTGAAGATTTCAAAATGAACTAAAATTACTACAAAAAATATCAAAAAATTATTATAATATTTGAAAAATTTTAAGAAAGTGCATCGAAGTCAAAACACCAATAGTTACAACATAAATTGCTTACTAGATTAATTTTGGTTGAAGTAGAATGGAAGGGTCCGGTCATTGTTGAGGCTGACTTACAGTTCACAAAAATAAGGGTCAAGAAAATTTAATGTTAAATAATTTCCCGAAAAATCACCTCTAAAGACTTAAAAGACATTAAAGTCAATAGCATTCGGAGGAAGTCAATAATTACGCTCAGTTTTCCCTCAATTGGAGGACAAGAATATTTTCCATGCATAGGTAATCAATAAGACATTACAATAAGTCTTATGACTAAAGAAACGACAACAAATACAGGCAAAAACCCAAAATACAGCGGAAAACTGCGCGAAGAAAGTCTCCAAGCCTTTGAAATCATAAACTTTTCTCTGAAAACTTTATCCATGATCAACTGAACATCTTTTCTAAACCAATGGGAGATATCAATATTAAGATAATGTGATAAGATTTCAAGAGGGGCCAATAATAAGAAAATTTCCAAAAAAACTTAAGAAAATTTTGAAATCTTTTGGCTTTGAAGTCATATAACAAATAGTAAGAAGATAAAAACGCTAACCAGAATAATTTTGATTGAAGTAGTAAAGATGGGGGTCCTGTCATGACTGAGGCTGACTTAAAAGTCATGAAAATAAGTTTATGATCGGTTAATGTTAAAAAGATTCTCAAAAAATTATTTTTAAAGACTTAACAGCAATTAGCTGTCCACTCACAGCTCTTGAGAGGTTCACTTAATGTTCAATACAAAACTCAATGCACTTATAGTCAACGAGTCTATGCAGTAGGACTCTAAAAATGTAGTAAAACCTCCAAAAGAAAATCAAAATTTCATTTAAAATTACGAAAACTCAAGAGTCGGAGCAAAGAAAACACGACCGATTCCTTGAAAACTAATATTTTGTCCATTGAGCTTCACTAGATTGTAAATCAGGTTTTTCATTAAGGAACCTTGGTATGAAAAGTGACTAGTCTCTAGGTGACTTAAGAAAACAAAAAAATATGAAAAGTTTTCTAAAAAAAAAAAGAGCTCTCAAATAGAATTCTAATTTTTTTATAGTAAACTTCCCTATGAGACCAGAACTAGTCTTTTTATCGCCTTTCGTCTATTAGGAACTCAGAATTAATTCTATTTGTGGCGTGAAATGTAATTTTGAATCAATATATTTATTAAAAAAATGTCTTAATATGAAGAAAAATTACACTAAAAGTGAACAAATTCATGTCAAATATTACGTGTTCACACAAAACTTCAATCCTCGATAACTCCTTGAAATAAACAAAATTCAAAAAAAATTTGTTGGTTTCAAATTTTACGCTGGACGAGCTTTTTAATGATACCAGTCACATTTCTCTACGATGAACATATCGATCGGCCAAAATTGTCTGAACAAAAAAACCCATTTGAGTATATAGTTCCTCCCCCACAAGTGGGGTCGGAACAACAAGGAGAAAAATGGGCACGTGATCAAAGCAACTCGTTTTTGCTTTGCTTTGTAAAATAACGTAAAACGTAACAAGTGTCAGAAGACGCACCAAAAACAAAAACGAAGAGGACAGCAATACAGTTACGCTCAGCTGACAGCTTCGCAGCTATAAAAACAGTTTGGAAACCAATCTTAAAATTTGAGATGCTCCGCTGTGCGTCTCCTTGATCGTTCAAAGAGTTCTTTCAACTGGAACGTTTTCAAATTATTAGTAAACAGTTTTTCATTTTGGCATTCGGATTGTTCGAAGTTTCTGACAAGACTTACACTTTAAATTTTCTAATTTATGCGTTTGGGCAGTGTTGTGTTTAAGGACACGGAGATCAATGTATGTTTTCTCTTTTTAACAATACCTGTGAACTGAAACAGTATTTTGTTCTATTCCACACTTGGACTTCAAATTATTACTAATTATTCTGCCTCCTCTTCCATCATACACTTCCCTTGTACACCTTTGAAACAAACGATTTTTTCATAAGTTGGAACATTTCCTGAGCAAAGGACAGCTGGTGCTAATCCCTTGTTTCAAGCATGCCAGCCTCAGTAATGGCTTTTATGTCAGCTGCGGTCTTTTATGTTTATTTGCAATCAATGGTTGTTTATTTTAAAAAAAACAAGTTTTTCAAAAAGAAATTCAATGTTGTGTAATTTTACCGTTTTTTCTTTTTAAAAAAACAGTTGTTAAAAGAGTGTCATTATGTAATTAAACAAATTCCGCTGAATTTCCATCTCAATGATTTGATAAAGGAGGATCGTAAAGTTTTTGCTGAAGATAGGTCTGTTAAAATGTTGATCAAATTTCGAATCCAGAGGTCTAAAAAAAATTTTAAAAACTTAATTTTGTTGCTCCCTCGTCGGAGACAAAATCACACATTTATAAAAGTAACACAGTTAGACAGCCAGCAGACTTGAAATCTAACTTTACTCTTTCTCAGTTAGTCATTTAGTTCGCGTTCGAAGTTCTGTCGACAATAGTGCCCAAATAATTCTACTTCAAAAAAGATCTGTTTCTGTAAAATTCAGGTTCTTCATGGTGAACAACGTGATGCTAATGTTCGCACTTGTCATTCTGTCCCTGACCTGTTTTGCATTCGACCCTGGATGGAACACCTCCCGTATCTCCTCCTCTATGACTCTCCTGCTCGTGGCTGTCGCATTCAAACTCTCAGTGGCTGGAACTCTCCCCGTCATCTCTTACTTGACCTATCTAGACGCCTACATTCTTGGTGAGCTATTTGAAAAAACAAACTATTCTTAGGAGGGATGTGGATAGCAGTGGGAAACTTTGACAGGCCTTCTTGATAAAAAAAATATTGTAAACCAGAATTTCGGTCAACTTAATTTTTTATCTAAAATGAGGTCTGCCAGTCCTTTTGGTTCGAAACCAAGTCACCATAGCAATGCTAAAAGGAACTTGAGAAATTATTCTTGTGCATCATATCGAACATGATATCACAAGTAAAAGTAATGGCTGCTCTCATATCAAAAACAAGAAAAGCTTGACACCGCCCCGTTTGTTTCAGCTGTTTCAGATCTCTCTGGATATTACGTTTTTGCAGTTAAGTTTTGTGAACTGCATTTTCTTCTATACGGTAGAATATTGTTGCACTACTCGAGAATCCATTAATCCCAATAACTAATCGTTTAGTTTTGCTTGTCGACAATTTGCTTCGCTAAAGAGTTCCAAGCTAAACAATCAAATTTTGATTTAAATTCTGTTAATAACTCAAGCTATAAATCGAAATTGCCAAATCCCCGAGAATCAAATCAAAACAGCTGTCCTGGCTGCTAGATGGGGCAAATATTTTTAATCGGGGATGTGTTAATATGTTCCAAGACTCTTTTCAGATAAACAAAACTATCGAACACAAAAAACCCACTTTGTTTGTATTCACTCAAGCTTTCAATAACAAACTTGATAAAACTAAGCAAGGCTTCGTTACCGCCAGAGAAACGTCGCACTTCCTTCAAAATTTTTCTTACTGAGGAACCTTGCTCCTCAGAAGGAAAGATTGAGATTATCAGAATTGAGGTTCATTTTCATTCCAACAAGTCAAAGTTGTTGGGTTGTACAATGACCAAGATAATTTACAGAAACAACTAACAGTAACAAGTAGTTTACCGTCCACGAATTGTGCTTCAATACGCACTGTATGTCAATTTAGTCAACCAAAATTAGCGAGTTTCAACTGATGTTTTCCATGTCAAAATTGCGTCTTTGATTAGTAGTAGATGAGAATGTGAACCAAATGAGTACAATTTTGTACAAAGTCACTTTGTCAGGTGTAGATTTCATGTCATAGAAAATCTCTTAACTGCGCAAAACAGTTCTCGAATATTCTGAAGAATCTGATGCAAACTAGTTATGAATTTCTCAGGTCTTAAAAACTGATTCGAAAAAACTGACTGTGTTTCAAGTTTGGGTTTCACTTCCAGTTCGATAATCATGTACTAGTAGTAGTTGCTAGATAAGTAGGTTGACAAAATTGAACAACTCAATTTGGGTGTGATAGAATGTAGCAGTAGGTTTTGCTTCTCATGCTATTCTAACTACTGTTTTATTTGACATTGAAAGAATTTATCTATTTATTAAGCTCAGCCCCAACACCAAGAGAGATCAATCGATGAAATATAATTGATGAGCTTAACTTCGTCCTTTTGTTGACTGTTTTCTTTGAAGAATTAAAGCAAAATTTTTTTGGTTGATAACACTGGCATTTGAAATATGTTTTGACTGAACCAGAAGCTAAGATTTATAGAATTTGCGTTGAACTATTGGTACCTCACAAAGATGAAACCATTCGAGATTTAAAATATTAGTGTTGTTGATTTTTCTGTTACGAAAATAATGAACTGGGTTTTGAAGGCCGGATTGTTTTAGACCATCTTAGGTTTTTTAACAAGATGTCAAGGTCGACGTTTTCGCGTTGATAATTATTGCGCGTTAAGGGCTGCATTAGAACTATTTAGTTTTTCGTATTGCTGTTTAATGACAACGTAATAAATGTCTATTTCAAAATTAGGTGAAACACGCGTCTTTTGTACGCATATAAAGGAAAAATACTAAATACAATTTCATAATCAACAGATAATCTTATCAAATTTTACGGTAAGAATAGCGTATTTTTTTTTAAAATGGAACAGCTTTTCCGTTTTCCAATTGGATCCAACTTGTGTAGATAAATCATAACAAATTAAGCAATTTCGATTATCTCAACCGTACGCAGGAAATTTGGTTTAAAACGGCAATTTTAGTGCACAATAAGCAAGCACATGTTTTTATCAAAAAAGCAAGCAAGTTTTTATCAAAAAATGGTTTTTTTGCTAAAATCTAAAAGAGTAAAAAACGATGAAATGAAATTCAGCGATGAAGATCCATAGTCAATAATGAGATATTTGTGATGCAGGCGCGATGGTGTACTTGTGCATGATGACCATATTGTTCGCGTGCATCTCTCCCTTCAAAGAGGACATAGACACCGCAAGGAAGATAGATTACGGATGCATGGTGTTCCTGGTCCTGTTCATCGTCGTATTCCACATTATCTATGGCATCATATTCTTCAAAAACACTAACAGGTATCCTCTACAACCAATTCATTCATGTTTCACTACACTTAAAACACACAGGAAAAACAGCGTTAGAATATTTTGTTATTTTTCACATCGAGCATACATGAGCTGTAAGATCATTTAAAAAAATTATTAAATTCCAAAGAAAGACATGCCAGTAAGATTGTAGGGCAAAGGTAAAATCTAAAATCATTTAGTTGTAGAAAAACCTATCAATTATATCAATATTAATTGATTTTAAAGTCTCTCCCTCCATGATAGGCTCCCATAACATAGGTTATGGGAAGTTTGAATTTGTGTAGAGAAATGGGCCCTGATTTTTTTTCAGGGTTTGATGTTACTAATTGGATTAGATTGTCGAAGTCATTTCAAGATTCTATAGCTCTGGTGAAAAAAACAGTTTTTAAGAAAACGTGTTTTGTATTTGATAAAGAAATGGAGGAAATTTGTTCTTGTGTTTTTTTGATAATGCAGCCTAGGAATCACTTCTTTGAGCCTGAACTCTATTCGATCAAATCTTGTGCAACCAAGTGGCTTCTTTAATTCTCAAAAGGTATTGAAATGGAAGTATTTCATACTGTAAATTTAAATCATCAGATATGTGTTTTTTTCTGTTGAAGCAGGACTTTATTGGTCTGTTCTATTGTTAAGAATGCTTTAGTCAAATCACTTGGACAGCACTAAATGGTAAATGACTAACAACTAGTGCAGTCATAAATTTTCTGGTATGAATCGGAAAATCTAATAATTCTGGTATGAACAGCAAAAGAGCTCGTGATTTCTTAAACTGCTCCGGTTCCACGCGCCAATTTTCACAATACATTTATTGCTTCCTCTTGGTAATTTAGGTTTTGTGAAGAAAAACTCCTAAGTATTTCAATGCTTTTTCCAATGTCTACTTTTTGCCAGAAAGAGTTCTAGAACATCTGCTGGTTAAATAATTTCTGGACTTTAAGCAAAAAACAAAAAAGTTTGTTTTTGATGTGATCAGATTTCTGTAAAAGTAGAGGGCTAATGTTTCCGCAGAACTTTTAGAGTTTTTGGTCGCTTAACTAGGGTATCATTTGCGTATTGAGCAACGTTGCTTTGAATATTGATATGCTTGCTCAAATCAGTGAACGTAGATGTTGGAAAGTTAAGGTACAAAGATAATTCCTTGGGGAACACCATGGTGAAGTTCAATCCAGTCTGATTCTGTTTCACTCAAATTTATCAAAATGTCTCAAGTCGTTGTTGAGTAAATGAATGTATCAATTGATGAGCGCTGCTTTCACAATGAAAACAGTTTCTGTTACAGTATTTCATGTCTGATTGAATCAAAGGCTTTAGATAGATCTAGCAAAGCATATGAGTCAATTTTTTTAGTAGTTTCTGAGTGTACAGTCACTGTGAAAAAACGAAGATCGTATTGTATTGAAAGGATCTCTTGAAAAGAACTTGCATTGGTGCTAAAATACAGTTTTTGTTCAAAAAATTATTTGGCTGATGATTAAAAATTATTTGGCTGAAAACTTTGTAGAACTTGCTACAGCGCTTGTTGCAGAACTTGCTCTACAAGTTTCACGACTTTTTTGTTCTGTTTTCTTATAAATGGGAAAAGCAAATACTTTTTAAGTTTGATGGAAGTTTATTTTGGTCAATACACTTGTTAAAAAGCATTGTAAGATGTGGTATCAGGAAATTCGTACTATCTTTTAGAGCCCAAACTGGAATTTTTGAAGTGCCATGTGGTTTGTTAGTGTTAAGTGATCGAATAACACTATTTAATTCCTTGCTCAGTAACTAATCTAACAGAGAATTTTCTCTTGGTCTCAAAAATGGACAGTTAAAGAGATGGCTACTTTGATCGGAATCGTGACATAATCAACTGGAGATGTTTCTATTTTTTTCTACCAGCTCCATATCTTTCCTTTTATCTCCATTGTTTTTAAAAAATTTTGATTTTTTGTTCATTTGTTGTTTGAAAAGTTCTGCAATAACGGTTTCTGATAGGACAGATAACATAGGTTTGTCTCTCCGTATATAATAAGTCTTTAGTGGGTCGCAGCTAGTGAAGGCTTTCTATGTGTTTTCAAACTATTCTTGAAACATTGATTCGGAATCATCAAAAGTCTACAACATTTGCATTAGAATGTAATGAAAAAGGTTTGAGAATAACTTGTCTTCTGTTTGAATTTCTAAAACTTCTGACAGTTTGATCTACTAAAATTGGTAAAGACTCTGAAAAGGGCCAGTGAACTTTTTCTGTGGATTATAGGCTAATCCAACGGTGAAGGTGTCTTTCGATGTGGCCATGCATTCAACCAACAAGTATTTTCTAAATTAACCTCTTTTTTGGATAAATTGCCTCGAAGCGTGGGATTAAAAACTTTTAGGAATTAGAAATATAACGCCTCGCGCCCTTTATTTTCGAAAAGTGTCGATTAATTTACGCAAGCTATCGGAAGTTGATTGATAGTTCGGTTCTGGGTACAAATTTATTTCGAATGTTGTGTTTCTTTCATAGGAGGTACAAGGAAATGGTGCAAAAGGATAGAGAATACGCACAGAAATTAGAGCACCTTCTGGAGAAAGAGAAACAACACGCCCAACAACAACAAAATAGACCCGCAAGCAGACAAGGAAGTGTTAGAAGTGGGAGCAGCATTCCCAGCCAGAGCCATGCACGGGTAGGTAGTCCCTCATCTTACAATGGGGGCAGAGGGGGAGGGGTTGACTATCCAGCTAGTGTGGGACCCGAAGACATCGAAATCCAGAACCGAAGACCAACTTATCGAGAGGAAGAAGTGTGAAACAAATAACACTGACTGGAGGACAGAAATGGTGACCCCTTTTTCTAAGATGTGTGTAAAATCACTGCAAAGAGAAATTGCAACACAAACAGCGCTTAAATAAACTTATCTTGTATGTGAAGTTGTAGTATGAACTTCATTTGGTCGTAAGTGCGAACAACTTTTGATTAAAAATATACCCAAATCTACTCTGTAAATTAAACCTGCTACATTATTATTTCCAATATTTCAAATTCATTCTTTGTAGACCCTCTGTTGATTATAAGTACAACATAAGAACTAATGAAAAATTTTGAAAGCCGAGCATTCATTTTAAGAAAGTGAAATCGGTAGTTAACGATGAAAATGTAATTTAACGGTAAGTTAAAATTGTAGTCTTGCATGAATGAACCCATGTCGATCTTCAAGTTATCAATTGCCCAATAAATTTTTCTCTAGTTGAGCTTGGATATTGGGAGAACAAATTAGTCCTAATGCTTCCATTTTTGATTTACTAGTTACTAGTCAAGAATTTTTCATGCAGTGAGAGCACGAAGACATTCAATGTTTTCTGAAAAACAATTACATTTTTTGCCAGCTGAAGCCATTGTGGTAACTTATTCCATTTTTGTACGCATTGACGAACAATCGAATACATTCAAAATTTTCTTTTGACATTATGTCTAATTTTGTTCGAGTGTTCGAATGTAAATGGTTCTGTTCGAATGTTTTGATATCACTCGGATACCCGTAAAAATTTTTCATTTTTTCTGGTCCGGCTATGTCATAATGATTTTTGACTAGAGACATCTTTTGTTATTAGATCGGCTGGTAGGATGTTTGCCTGTATAAGCAGATCTCTCGTTTTGTCATTCTTGTTGAGTAGAAAGCAAACTGCCGATTAAAGCGTTTTAGGTTTTTGCAGACAAATTTTGCAAAAAAAAGATTGACGAAAACATGCAAATGTGAGAGCACAATGGATGTTCAAAGAAGATTGCGCCTGTTCAAGGGAATTTGATGTCTTATTAGGTATATTGATCTTACTGCATGAGCCACCATTTTCAACGCTTTATTCCACTGCTCATCAACATTCAAGTTCTAGTCACTTTGAATGCCAAGGTATCTTCAACATTTTTGTGTTGCGAGAATTTAGTTCTTTTTAAAAATAGATCCGAAAACATAATTATTCCGCAAAAAAAATAATTCCATTTTGTTTGTTTTCAAAGTTAGTTTGTTCATCTCTAAGTGCTCTCTTTTTCTGTAAAATTTCCATGACTTTTCAAGTAGGCTACTTTTTCCCCACAACACAATAATTGTGTTATTTGCAAACTGTATTACTTTCTCCGTTATAATTATAATAGATGAAAATTCTTTCAAATATGAAAGTTAAACTAGTGGTCATTAAACAAATCCCTTTGGCACAGAGTGATTCACAATTTCTCAACCAAAATCCACGCCATTAAATTTTATATTTGTCAGTGGTTAGCAAGAAAAAAAAGCAGCAATAATATGATTTCCTGCAGAATTAAATTTTGAACTCTTGCAACCTGTAATTAAAAGCCTTTGCAAGATCTAGAAAAATAGCAACAGATTCTTTGCTTTGATCTAAATTAGGCGAAATTGTTTCAACTAGTTGTAAAACTTCATCGGTTGCTGATTTTTTTAAACTGGAATCCGCATTGATCTTTTTAAATAATTTTACGCTTATCAATGAAATCCGCCATCTGAGCCAGAAGGCGGCGCTCAAAAGTTTTTGCTTACTGGGAGTTACAGAAATTGATCGATGGTTTGAACTATTCAATTTGTCACCTGTTTAGAAAATTGGTTTTACATAGGCTAATTTCACTTTAATTTGGAAAATTTTCTCTTTATTCCACTTTCTCCTTATTGAAATTTATCACCTGTTTTGAAAATTGTTGTTACATAGGATAATTTCATTTTAATTTGCAAAACATACTCCTTCTTGCACTTATATAAGGCGAATTGTAGATGTACACCTATAGCTAATTCGCATGAATTTATGAGAGGAACTAACTTTTCACCAGGTCATGCTAGTTTTGATTCGTCCAGGGAGTCAATGACCGAATGCAGTTTTTTTTCTATTCCCAGCTTTGAATGTGAATTCAGGTATGTGAAATATATCAAGGTATTTATGAGCAATATCTGAAGTTTCGAAAATCCCTGTATAAGCAAAAGTTCTCTTTAAACACTTGATAGTATTTGTTGGATCCCATGACTTTTCGCAACTATCTAATCTCATTTCATCAACCTTGACACTTTCTTAACTCGAGCTGATCTTCCGTTCAATAATTTTTTCAAAATTGATCAACAATTTATATCAATAATTTTAACAGTCTGGATCGGTGCGCGTTTTTCAAAAATTTTATCGAAAGTATCGTCGAATGAATCAAACATATCTTTGGCATTCTGACAGGGATACAATTTTCATCATTCTTCAGGGACAAAATCTCTGTTTAATTTAAAACGTGCAAAATTTGCAAAACTCTTTGTCATTATCATATTATCACTCTCAGGTTTCATTTTGAGAGGTTTGATTCGAAGATAACACGAAATTTTTCGGAGTCACAGCGACTAAGGTATTAATAGGTGGTGTTTGAAAAAGGTTTGAAAACCCTTTAAAATTGAAATTCAAGCTTTGGAATTTATTGAAAAAAAACTATGACAAATTGTCTGATCCAGTGTTTTTTAAATAACTGGAATACTCAATCCATTTTTCCAATTGAGACGCTGGGTTCAAGTCATCTGGCAGCATTTAATTTCACCTTACAAGCATGTTGTTGCCAATGAAATTGGCTCATTCCTAAAGTGGCTAATTTTTTCATCGAAAGCCTCGGTTAATATTTAATAGGTGAGTCGAAGCGTCACTGCATAAATCTCAAAATTATTCACGAATAACGTTGAGTCCGGTTCAGTTATATAATACACGAAACAAAATTATGTTAAGTATTATTAAAAGTCTAACTTTTGACATAAATCTATTTTCAATTGAACAAAATTACTGTAAATACAATTTTGGTGGATCAATTTTTAACGAAATGTAACTAAATAAGTGTTGAGATATTAATTTTTTACTGTAAATTTATTTAAAAAAGAGCAAAAAAATTGGACTAAGTTGTTCGTGTGTTGTTAAATTTAGGAATAACTTTGAAAAAAAATTGTGAAGGCAATTTATATAAAGTTTAATTGCACTTGAGCACAGAGGACCATCACCACAACTGCTTGCCTCTTTTTTTGGTGTAAACAACCAAATGCTTGCCTCTATTTTTGTGTGATTTTATAGTATTGCGGCTCAAAAACTGCTATGAACTACTCTATTTGTAATTTGCAATGCGCGCGGTGCTGTGGTAGTATTAGTCTTATTCCAATTGTATAAAAATCAAAATCTTAGGCGTGATTATTTCTCATCAGCTATCAAATTAGAGTGGACTAATTACAGAAAATAAAATTTGGTATCTCTTAATGTATGGCAGTATGACTTGATATAAAATACATCAAGTCAAAGGCAAGGATAAATCGCTATTAGGCGTTTGTGCTATAAGTCTAAATTCAAAACTATTGGGCGCCAAAAAATAAATTCAATAATATTTAAAAAGAACGAGAGACGCGTATAAATTTGCAGTTAAAACGAGATCAATTTTAACCAAAATTTGTCTAACAAGGTGTTGAAACACTAAATGTTTACAGTAAGTTTGTTTAAAAAATGAGCAAAAGTTTGGCTAAATTAATTGTGTGGTGTTAAAGTTAGGTAAAATTTTGACTAGAAATGGTGAAGATAATAAAATTAGAATCAAATTGAATTTAAAATTGTGCACAGAGAACCCCCAACCGGCTCAGAACACATTCACAGTGGTAATCAATCAACTGTTTGCCTCGTTTTTGTGTAACATTGGTGTCTTGCGGCTCAAAAACTGCATTATTTGTTTTTTGCAATACGCGTGATGCTTTGCAGTTTGTCTCCAATCGTATAGCAAATCAAAAATTTAGGCAGATATTAAAGCAAAAAATTTTATTTAATTTTATAATTTCTTCACATCAGTTATCGAATTAATGCGGGCCAATTACAGATACTAGTGATCGGTAGCTCTTTATGAATACGAGTATAATTTGATATTTGCTACAACAAGTCAAAGGCCTGGATATATTCCTATGACGTGTTTGTGCTATAGGTCTCAATTTAAAGGCATTGGTCTCAAAAGACCAAAATGATGAAAATGTAAAAAAGACAAGACACGCGTATAAATCAGCAGTTAAATCGGGTTGAGCCGTTTGTTTAGGATATAAAGTGTTCAAGTGAAATCTGGTCATCCGTTTTTTTTTTCGTGTCAATTAAAAATCGTCGTGAAATTTACACGGAAAAAGTTAGGCCGTTGTGTGTGACCGCTTTGAAATGTCTGCGCTTGTAGCAATAAGTTAAACTTATCTCAAATTGCCTGTAGTAGTTCTCGGATCGTTTTTGTCGCATTCTCGGGATGCAAAACGTACGTTAACGCTTAGAGTGAGCTGATTTCTTGATCACCCATAGGCAGCGAAGTATGAGAAATTTTTCCTTATCCCAAAGAATAATTACTGAATCTCAACATATAATGAATTCCTTTAAACAAAGAGCATCATTTTGTGATCTTGAAGCACTCAAAAATCTGGTATCCAATTTAGAAAACTGTTATAATTTTTGGTTATTTAGAGGCTTTAATGAAAATTAATTGTTCATTTCCCTGAAGTAATCTGCTTCCTTTCTTCAACTTCGTGGGAAGTCTTCTGTGCTTCAACTGTGGGCTTGTAACGTCCAGCAGATTAAAAATCCTAATTTTGTGGACTCTGAACTCGAAAACTGCGTATTTGACTGGTTAATTCCAGTCGCGGTATTCCAGGCTTAAAATTGAAGCCGGTCTTTGATTTAGAAGTACACAGTTTTTATATTGATACGTTGTTAGTCTAAGCGCGCAATATTTTGTTTAAGACGTAATGGAAGTGCTATTATTTAACACAAAATCACGACAAAACTCTACTTTTTAAATTGACAGTAGTGAATTTAGTTAATGAACCTACTAAAAGTTTTAATTAGGTTATGATGGTGTTAGAACTGTAGTGCTGTCAATCGAAGTGTATATATTCGAAATGAAGCGACAATATTGATATAGCTAAAGTGGCCATTGTGATTATAAAGTGTTTTTCAAAGTACTGTATTTATGCTATACTGTATTGGAATGCAATCATCGTAGTTCTTCTGGTTCGCTTTTCCGTTTTGCGGATTGGATGTTTACAACATTTGTTGGCATCAATGGACTGTTTATAAGATTGCAATAAACCTTAGGGGGGACACAGTCTCGGCTACGTAAGAAAACCAGAAAAATTTCCAAAACACTGTAGGATTGCTCAATAATTGATAAAAATTGTTCTCTGTGTACTTCTTTTATGGTAATTACCATTACAGGTACAGTGTCAAACGAAAATTGTGTTTTGCGTAGTTTAACATTTATATTTTGTCAAAGTTAGGCTTTGTCTAGGCATTGAAGCATGAAACATTGGTTGCTTAACTTAGAAGATTGCGTTATGTTTGTACACAAAGGAAAAGATGAAATCAGCTCATTGTGTTATGTATATGATAGTGCTCTAGTGCAAAAACATGGTATGCAGCTAAACCAAAATTATTAGAAAATCAGGTGAAAAAGAATTGATCGTTGTCTGCGCCGCTGTGAGTTGCAATAAATGTATTTGATCCCACTTTGCTTACATGAGTATTTTTTAGCTTAGTCGTAGGACGCACATCACCAATTCACTTTCAGTGTTGCGTGGTTCTTAACTCTTTGATTTGAGAAATTCTTCTTGTCACAAACATTTATTGAACCTTAACATTATGAAAATAGTATAAACAAAAAGCATTAAAAATTGCTCATACAGGCGCCAAAAGTCTCTTTCCCTTATACAAAAAAAGGAGACTGGAACTTTTTTTTTATCCGGTAGTGGGGTTAATGAACGCAATGAAACGCAATAAATTACGTTTTCTAACCTAGCAGCTCTGTAAAAATATAAGTAAATCCGATTTTTAGTTAATGCCAACAATAAACGCACTTTTTTATGAAAGCAACTTGTTAATGAGCTAGGTTTTGTAAGTAGTATAGAAAAACAAAAATTTAGGCGAGTTTATTTTGCTTCAGTTATCAAAATAGAGTCGGCTAATAACAGATAATACAATTTGGTATCTCTTTATAAATACCATTAAAACTTGATTAATGATAAAACAGGTCAAACGCAAGGTTAAATTCTCTTGAGAAGTGTGTAATACCAAAATTCTGTACATGTTAAACTTATATCATTTGTTCCCTATTTGCGAATGAAACCAGTTCTAACTAGATTGTCCCCGCGAATTCTTTCTTTGTTCATATCATGATTTCCGCCGTCTGTAGATTATACTTGTTCAATTGTTCAAGCTTGATTATCCATCAGACAATTATCCTGTTCTCTTGCCTCTTGGTGAAGATAAATCTCTCAATTCAGTCTTGCAAAGCATTTGATTATTAACTAGATCATGAGCATCAATAACAGCAGGAATACTTTTAATTTTAAATTCTCATCCAGTTTCCAACTCTCAAAAGAATTGGTACCGTAGCGCTGCGAAAGCACATAATTTCAATAGTCAACAAAAAGAGCAGTCAGCAGTGCGCAATTCAGGGTTATCACCTCCAGGCCCAAAACTTTTTTGAGAAAAAACATATCTGGGACCTCAATTGAGATATAAGAAAAAATTGATTTTGAAAATGGCAATTTTAGCTAAAGAATGGTTTAAAATTGTTGTCTTATTACAACCACCACCCAAAACAGATGCTTTACCATAGAAACCCGTTTATGAAGAAGAAATAGAATAGACAAATGCTCAAGCCGAACCTGAACGCAACTTATGCTTGCTCAACAATGCTCAATTAACAGCAGTAGGGAGGAACAAATGGGTAAGAGTTGCTTCTCAGGGAATTCTATGTAGAGAGATGCCGCGGAAAATCTCTGATCAAAAAACCTCCTCACTTTCATTTTTTCATTGAGGAGTGGAAGGGCGTCTTGTGCTCAACCCTAAAAACCTTAAAGGTAAGGTAGTTCAAATGTCGACTGCGGAAATTTGTGATGCCATGGATACTGCTTTTACCAAACAGAGAAATATCACTTTTCATCGTTATAATTTCTTGATGAGGAAACAATTTAAATGCGAAACCGAGGAAAAATTTTGGAAGTCTGATGGAACTTGCAGATAACTGTGACCTTGGCGGTAATGAATCTTCTTTGGCTAGGGATTCGTTTATTGCAGAGATGTCATATAATAAAAGTCAGCGAGAGTTACTTAGAGAAACAGTTAAACCACCGAATGAACTAAATTTGGCGATCAATTATGAAATTAATTTAGAATGGCAAATTGAAATTGTTTCTTCTACCTTTCAATCATGGAACGGCTCCTACAATATTTTGGTGACTCGTACTCTTACTCGAGTACTCGTAATTCTAACAATATTTCAATTGACAATCCGAAACAATAAATTTGCCTAAACTTGCCAAAAATGTGGTCAAGGCTGGAACTAAGAACAGAAAAAATGTGTACAGCACGGGGAAATAGCTCCGTTTTTCTCTCAAATGTGAACTACGGAGTCATTTTCGAAAAAATGTAGGCAACTAAAAGTCCAAAACTGAAATAAAGGATCAAACCAGGGTGTTGATAACATCGAAACGGAACAAAGAACACCAATCAAAGAATATAAAGTCAATGATTCATATGGAAATCATAATCCTGATTTTGGCTCTGTTTATTCGTTATTTGATGAAAACTCTGTAGCTACAATCTCCAGTGACCCGAAAAAATATGAATCTTTAAATCAAAAAGCAAAAATTGAGACTGTAGAGACAGTAATAATGATGGATTTGGGCAGTGTCCGCACGATTAATGATCAAAATTCAGCCCTCCGCATAATTGCAACGGACAAAATTTCTTTCTGGATTCGCGGTGCAAAGGCGCCAGAATTACATACATACTCGAAAAATTCAATACCAATAGCGGGCAAAACACAGTTTTCAATTGCAATTAACCACTGCGTAGCGGATTCAGTTGATTCATTGAATCTCTACACAGACATGAACCTCTACTATGGAGAAGTTTGTTCCTTCTTCTGGGATTTTCTATTCAACAAAATATGATAAACGCAGTCTATCTCCCTCAACATGATAGTGCCCACAAGAAACAATTTCACAGCGACTTTCCCAGATCGGTGACTCGTTTGGGTAAGTGAAAAGATTTCGTAGTCCGAGCAAAATTTCACAAACAACTTACTCCTACACATAAGAGAGAGCAGAAGGTACAAATTAACAAATTAACTTACAGTAAAAAAACCGAAATTCATAAACTAATTCGTGACGGAAACATCAAAAAATTAGATAACTGTTCAAATCAAAACAAATTTTATCTCACCAATTGTGATTACTGTCAATCGTAATCATTCAGTATCGTTTGCTCCTGACTCCAGAATTTTAAACAAATCCAAGCACAAGAATAACTATCAAATGCCGAACAATCAGAACATAATAGATTTTATCACGAAAAAGTGATTTTGATTCGTCTCATACAGCAAAAGTCGTACACGCAACTACAATTTCACCAGGATTAAGCACGCCATTGGCATTTTGATTTTGTTAGGGGAGATTCGACTGGCACGTAAGAAATTGAAACAGGTTTCTATTGTCGTACAGACATGCCTGCTGAGTTGGAAAGGGCCACTGGACTGTGGGATAAAAAAATAACCAAGGCTTTCATGATGACATACTGATTATATGTCGCGGAACCTTAGAAGATCGTATTGATCTAGAATACACATTTTTCTGGAAATTAGATGCAAATAACTTGAGAATTAATTTGCCAAAATGACATTTTGATAAAAAAAGAGATAGAACTGCTCGGATATCAATTTAGCCAATCCTGTATTTCACCCGTCGATTGCGAGACTGTTGCTATTTTATCACTTAACTCACCAATAAACTTGAACAAATTCCTTTCGTTCTCAGAATCTGTACATCATATAAGCATTTTTATATCAAATCCGCCCCTTTTTGTCATCCATATCGCACTATGCTTAAAAAAGTCAAAAAATTTCATTAGACAACTAAACAAGATACTCATTTCGAAAAAATTAACAGCCAACAGCAGAATTGTCCGGAAAAACACATTATAACGCCAATTTAGAATTACCAGTTAAAAGTGATGCTTCACTTGCCGGTTTAGGAGCTGAAACAGCGATAGGTAGCTTGCTGGAAAACAATTGAAGTTGCGTCGAGTTTTCTAAATTCAAATGAACGTTATAGTAATATTGAACTGGAGTTATAATGTGTAGTTTAGTTCGAGAAAAACTTCAAATTTTACGTATTAGGAAAATCGTTTACTGTTATTACTGATCATAGAGCACTTTTATCAATTATGAAAGAACACCGTTCCAATAAATCATTTAATAGCAGGTTGACTGGTTAGAGTGATAGGCTTTTACTGTTTGACTTTCATTTTCATCATATTCCTGGTGCTAACTTGTCGGTAACACTTCGCCCATATAGAATCAAAAAGCAGTGGTGACCAACAAATATGATGGCGAATTTGTAGTGGCAACGATTCTTATGACACCCATATCTCACATTCTTTTACCAAAAACAATTAAATTTAGCAGCTTCAAATACTGATTTAACAAATCCTAAGCTAACTCAATTATATCCCTGACATAACTACCACATTCACACCAATACCAATTAAAAATTGTTTTTTGCACTCAATTGGGATACAAAACAGTTGCCAGAATCTACATCTGCTTTTGCTCCGCAAATACATACAACAATGACTCATGTGAATACAAATTTCTACAACCTTCTCCGAGAGCGACTTTTCAATCGACACCCAAATCTTGAGTCAAGCATCAATCAACTTTTGAACAAACATTTTATGACAGAATGACATCTACGGATGCAGTATTAAAGAGGTTTGCGACGCCGTCATGAAAAACGACTAGAAACAGTGCCGCTCCATAAGCCCATACATCCGCAGCTTTTGGAGACCTCCATTTGAAGTCGGTTTGTTTGTGCTTTGACAATCACTTGGCCATTCCACATATGTTCTTGAAGCTGTGGTTGACAGGATCCACGCAAAACGTCATGCCGTTGGGGAATGATTTCCCATCAAAAATCTCATGGGGGCCGTAGGTGCACCAGGAAATCAGCAAAAGTTGCCTGAAATGTCAGCAAGGTATTGAAATGGTTCTGAACTTGACACCTATCATTCCATTAACATTGAAACTACGTAAACAATGCAAAGAACCTAATAGGGAAATTCAATACGATGTTGGGGGTCAATCTTAAATGAAAAATAAATGAGTTATAGTTTTGATTGTATTGCCATGTATTGTTCGTGTCATCTAAATATCCATCTGCAGAAGTATTTGAAAAAACCATCGCAGGAAATGTTTTTAACATCTTACGAGACCGGGTAAATAAATTTGGTGAAACACAAATTATAGCTTAAGATCAAGCCCGTTCTTTTTAATTGGAAAACAAGTACGTTCTTTTTGTGATCAAAAGAATAAATTTTTTTGAGGCGCCTGCGAATAACCATAAAATCATTGGTTTCCTGAATCGAATGATCAAAGCAGTCGAAACTTGCTTATCATGTGTTAAATAAAACAAAAACAAAGACTAAAATGTCGAACATTGAAATAAAACTTTAGCGTAATCAAATTAACTAGCAAAAAACAAAGCTCAAACAGATGCGGCGCAACGATACCGAGACGAATGAGATGGGGAGTCACGTTTCGTTGTTTCCCAAGTTATCGACCCCAACAACACCCATTAAATCCCCACTGGAAGTGAAATTGGTCCAAAAATTACGCTCGAAAAGATGTTCGAAAGATAATATTGACGGACTAGATGAGATCCTTGCATAGGGTTTGGTAGTGGAAGGGCTGTCTTCTACCAAATCTGCAACAAAAGACCTGGGAAGCAAACTAAACGAGTGAGGAATAGTGACCTCGTAAAGTTTGGATAAAATAAACAATCAACTATTCTTTGGGAATATTCGGAGAGACAAATACCTCCAGATAAGAAAATTAAAAAGAGTGAAGACAGCAAATCAATTTAAAGAAATTAAAGAAAAGTGGAGACGGAGAACAAAAACTGTCCAAGCAGCTTAGAGTCAGTTTCCGGGGCCTCATCAATCTGCTCCAATGTTCATCGAGCAATCATTGCTCAAAAACCAGCCAAATTTGAATTTGGAAAAACTTCCAACAATCAGACTCACCTTTTGTATTTAAGTCAGTATGTGCTACAACAATTTATCGCGCGCTAAGACTTACACGTATTAGCAAAAACACACTGAAAACTTCTAAATAATTTGCCTAAATGTTGTAATAAACTTAAAAAATAGTTTCCACGTTAACCCGGCAGTCTGTTTAATTTTTTTTCAACTCCTGGTTGTAATACTTACTGTTGTACCAGAGGCTTTTTTTTGGGTAGCCCCAATTACCTGTGATTTTAGTTTCCGACGGACCAAAAATGTGGGCTTCAATTTCGAATGTTGCAAACAGTGCAGTATTTTAACGAACAATGAAGTCCTGATTTCCCGGATTAACCTTTTGAAATTGTTTGAAATCCGGGATTAACCTTAAAATTTTTTGCAATTGTTTGAGCTTTTTTATTTTAAGTTATTTTCTCAGTCATTATTTGGCGTAAGAGTTTTCCACATTTGTTCGACAGATTTTTTAAATTTTCCTTATATTTAATTATTTAGATAATAGGATTTAGATTAATCGTTCAATCAGGAATTTTTTTGGCGCACACTGCAGTTTTTGTATTTTTGTTTGTTGTCCCAAACAATGGCGGCCTTATACTCACCGCATCTTTGTCTAATCTATCATGGTTTTTGCACGGAACAGGAACGCGTTATCTGTGTTGGATGTAATGCTAAGTGCATTCATGGAGCTTGCTCCGGAATTTCTCAGACAATAAAATTGCAGCAAAATTGGAATAATGAATTGGTCTTGACCGATTTGTATGCCGACTTTTACAACAGAGTTATCCGCTCGAAATCGAGTATATGCTCTTGAAGTCAAATAAAAAAAAGGTACATTCGCTGATTTCTGGAACTCAAATCAATGAAGCTGGAGATATATTCTCTGAAGAAACCGGGTTAAGCGTATCTTAGAGCTGCTTTCAGAAGTTGGACTGACAGCAATGCTAGCGATCTTGGTTCAAAATAACGGAAAGTTGAACGCCATGAAAACATTATGGTTTAGTGACAAAGAGTCTCGAACTTGAAAACCAGAAATTTTTCGAGACGGGTACAAATGTTAATCTGCAAACAACCGTGAGTACATCTAAAAGGCTTCCAAGAACACAGTATCTATATATTGTTTGTTGAAGCAACTCTGTGTCTGCGGACGATATGAGTGAATTTCGTCAGAGAAATACCTAGAGAAATGTCTCGTCTTAAATCCTTCCACTGTGTCTTCAAGTTCGATAATGAACAATTTGGTTCTCAAAATTTCTGAACCAAAATTGTTTCAATTTTAAAATTTAATTTAAATCAGAAAGCGATGGAGCGGCTGGCCTCCTTTGATACATGTAATTTTAAATGTGTCCGTGACGTGTAAAGTTTTGTTTATATAATGCAAAATCGGTTCGCAAAAAGACCTCGCAATTACTAAAACTTTGACGCTAATGTTTTCAATTTGGTTTTTTCAACAGAAACTCTGATCAAACAAAATTCAAATGATGAGTTTTTCTCTAGCAGTGTTGTCCAAATGGTTATTATTACCTCAAAGAGAAGTTCAAAGAGAAAAAAAAATAAAAACGCCAGAGGATAAGCGATGTACCATGATGGTGTTTTACGCGTCAATAATTTCTTAAACATGTGTTTAACAAACGCGGAGGTGGCTTGTCTTGAGTTTTTGCCGGGCAAGCTGGTGTATCTTTTAGTTTGTATATACCGTCAACCAAATACCAATGTTCGTGTCATTGAGTCAAAATCATTCCTTGAGGAGAATGCGCTGTTGTTTACAAATTGTTTTTGGATGTGATATCAATATTTCTATGCTGCTATCGAATGATGCGTCAAGAAATTGAACTACTTTTTTGGACGAGTGTGGTTTGCAACAGCAAGTCACTGCACCTACTCACAAGATTTGCAAATTGTTAGATCAGGTTAAAACAACCGAGGAGGTTGAAGTACCAAAACCTCATGTAAATTTCGTCAAAAGCTCTGATCATTGAGTCGTACTTTTCGACTTTGTGCAAAAGCAGAAAATTTTACCTATAAAGAAGCTCTCGTGCAGAAAAGGGCAAATTTTGACGTCGTAGAGTTCGCAGAAGTTACTGTTAATCCGACCGACAGAGATGCGCAAGCAATAAGATTTTGAGCCCAATGCGCTGCGTAACTAGCAACCATCATAGCTGATTCCCGTATTACAAGGTAAGGTTTGAGTTGAGGGCGACAATCGAAAAATCAAACGCGCAACAGACTTAATCGTTCGCTGAAGTTTTGCTAACAAAAAGTTTGGCAGACTATTATAGAGCGAATTGCAGGTGTTATCGTGTGGTAATACTAAAAGTAAAAATAATTGGTTAGGACTAATGTTTTAATTTGGCCTCAAAATGATCGGACTTTACGAAAATATTAAAAAGATTTTGAAAAAAAAGTTCATTTGTCGTTGCAGAGTAGGCTGACAATTAATATAACAGTCTGAAACATTTACCTGTTCAGTGTAGTCACCAGCTTCTGGCAGACGTAAAAGACCATGTTTAGCATTTTTACTTTTTGGAATAATCATATATTTACTGTTATCCGCCTCGAAATTCAATTTTGCATTGCTGGACCGACAATGAATCGGGATCAAAATATCATCAAACATGCATGGACTGAGTGTTAAATCGAATACAAAATCAGCAACGGTATCATCTGCGTTGAAATGATAATCTCTTGTTAGTTCTGGCTGTTTACCTTCCAAAGGCTGCATGTAACAGGAAGAAAGAAGAGGACCAGGAGCCAACCATTGTGACACTCCACTTTTAATATTAAATCACCAGAAAGACATCCATTTATGATAAATTGTTGCAAACGGTTAAAAAGAAAATTTTTCATAAACAGTAACACCACAGATTGCAAACCAATAATCTTTTTTGTTAATATCTCAAATAAAACAGAGGATCAATAATATCAAACTCTGCAGACAAGAGTAACTCAATATAAATCACGGAAAGCAACTGGTCCAGTCAAAAATGAAGATCATTAAAGTCTGAGCATGTCCGCTTCTGCTGAATGCGAGCAACAAAAAAGCGCTCTGATAATTGCTCTCTGAAAAATTTCTACAAAAAGCACTCTCAAAAATTCCAAATAAAAAATAATTTGCACAGAATCCACTCCTTCAATAATTTTGGACAGGAATATTAGATTTGTCACAGGGCGCTAACTAGACATCAATTCAGGATCAAGCTTAGACACTTTATGGGCAACCTCAAAATGACTTGCTTTAATTGACTTGGAAAACATCCTGTCTGAAGAGTTAAATTATACAACAGAATGAAGTAGTCCGATGAAAGTTTTAAATAATTGCGTTGGCATTACATCACTCGGTGCAGTGCTGTTCGACATTTTTAGTTGAAGCAATTGCATATCAGTGGCTTGCTGTTGCCAACCAATTTCATCCAAAAAGTAGTGAGTGCAATTTCTTTACGCATCATCTGTTAGCAGCATAGAAGGTTTCTTATCGTCTCCAATAAATAGTTTTTGATCAACAGCCTATTCTCCTTGATAAAAATAAAAATAATGTTAACTCATTAAGACGATCATTGGTATTTGGTCGACGGTATGTACAAGCTAAGAGATACACCAAAAATCACATCAGTGTTTGTTACCACATCCAATATATTGTCTTAGAATTATCCCAATTCCAATCGTTTGTACACCAGCCATTTATCGAGAGTTATCAATGACATCAATATGGAAGAAGGAACGTCAAAAGAATAGTTGTTATGCGTATTGCTAGTTAAACAATTGTTATGTACAACGCAGTTGAGGATGACTCCCATGCGTTTTCCCGGCAAGTTTTCTTTAAGCGTAGAGGCGTTGATTTTTTTATATATGGAGTCATGGTATGGCAATTTTTGGATAGTCATTACCAACTATGGAACTCAAATTTGCATTGCATTGTCTGGATAGTTCTCACGTAAGACCTCAGGCACTATTTTCTGGTCATTTTTATCAATTGAAGAATTCTTCAAAATTTGCTTCTTCTGTAAGTCTACGAACTGCAGTGAAAAAGTTTCCTGACGACGAGTGTCTTTACAATTCTTTGTTTTCATCAACAGATTTCTTTGCTCTAGTTCTCAAACACTCCTGTTTAATTTTGCGACTCAGGAACAAACAGTTTGATGTGCCAAGGTATCCATCAATTTAACCTTAACCATCTTGAATTGCATTTGTTGTTTGCTGGGTCATCATGTTCTTGTTACAACAATGAGATGAGTCATCTCCAATGCGCAGTACAATGCAGTTTCCACGCTAAAATCCTGTTAAGTGGTAGAGAGGGTCTCTTTCAAGTTGTCGGTGTCTAGAGCCTGTCTTTTTTTGCGGCGTAAAAAAGATTATTTTCAACTCTACTTCTACTAAATTTTAAGTAGATGTTCATGAGCTCCTTTTGCCCTAAGGTTAACCGAATAGCAACTAAGAGCAGAAAAAGTTTCCTCATAAGGTTCTCCTCAATTGCTTGAATTAGATTTGTTGTCTTTGATGTGTTTAGAGTTGCCTCAATTTCGCGGCAAAATTTCTTGTTTTTCATGTCTAGTGTTGATATTGCTATTCAAAAAGTGCGGATAGCTGGTGCATGGCTAACAACAAAAAACTCCACGTCTAGGATGGTCGGTACAATTTCAGCAGTGTGACTGCTGAGACATTATATTTAAGGTAGGCTGGTAGTAGACTTGAATTAAGATTTGATCCGTCAAGCGTGGTGGTTAATTAATTTTGCATTGAATAAATGTAGATACTACTTAATTTTCCGTTGAATTAAGCGTAGATTATATATGTTTGCGGTTGAATTTAGCGTAGATATTGCATAATTTTGCTTTGAATTTAGCATTGATTGCACATAACTTATTCAGAATCTGGTACGGTGGCACAGTGCTCGGAGCCTTGAATTTTGTTAAGATCTACGCTAAATTCTACGCAAAAATATATAAGATCTACACTTAGAAAAGCCAAATTATGTAAGATCTCCGTTTAGAAATGCAACATTTTTTAAGATTTACGCTTAGGAGCCTACACCTCGACGCATTCAGCCCAAAATTATGCCAAAAAAACTGCGGCGGTTTCTGACTTATGAACGCTAGTTACCGCACTGCTTACATAATTTTGGCTAACTTCCTCTTCCCGGACTGTGAATTGAGTTTTTCTTTCGTCGCGGGACACGGGTTTTTTAGATTAGCTAGCTCTTTTGTTTCCAAGAATCGTTTTTGTACAGAGCGTTGGTTCAGTTGTCATTTTCGTACATTTTCTCATTTTGTTCCTTTGTAGCATATGTTACTTAATTCGCAAGTTTCAATTCAACACTCGATAAAGATTTTAAGACTAACATCAGCCTCCCTTTCTTATCATATCGCAGCAGTCACACTGCTGAAAATGTTCAAACCACCCTAGATTTTGGTGCTAGCCATGCGCCAGCTATCAGCACTTTAGGAATAGCTTTATCAAAATTGGACAGAAAACACAAGAATTTCGCCGCAAAATGGAGGCAATTCTAAACACCTCATAGTTAACAAATCTAATTCATGCAGAAGATGAGAACAATACATCACAAGCTTAAGATGAAACCTTTTCTGCTCCTAGAAGCTATTGGGATTACGCTGAGGGAGAAAAAGGAGCTCGTGAAGAACATCTGCCTAAATTTGTTCAGTGGAAAGGACTCTTTCTTTACGCTACCAAAAAAAATCAGGCTGCAAACACCGAATGAAATCCTTCCTACCACTTTAAATAACTTTAACGTGAAAAAGGCAGTACTGCGCATTGGAGATGACTCATCCAATTCTTGTAACGACAAGAACTTGATGACTCAGCAAACAGCAAAACCACTCCAAAACGGTTAGTTTAATGGATACTATGGCACATCGACTCATTTTTTTGTCATTGGGAAAACTAACCGGGAGTGTTTTAGAGGAACTGAAGCAAAGCAACCTGTTGATGGAATCAAAAAATGTTAAAATACTTGTCATCAGGAAACCTTTCAGCTGCAAATCGAACGCATACAGAGGAAGCGAAAATTTGAGTATTCTTTAATTGGTAAATTGACCAAAAAAACATTGCTTAATGTCTTACGTGAGAAATATCTAGACCATGTAAAACAGATGTGAGTAACCTAGTTGGCAATGATCATCCAAAGTTTTGCCATACAATGAGTCCATATATTAAAAAATCAATGCCTGAACGCTTAGAGAAAATTTGCCATAAAAACGCATGGAAGAGATGGCACTTCCGCCGTGATGCCAGCGAACGGCAAAGGCTTCTGGCATCATTCAATGCATTCTCGACTGCTCTCTACATAACCATAGCTCAACTAGCAATGCGCATAACAACTTCTCATTTGACGTCCCTTCTCCGTATATTAGATGTCTTTGATAACACTCGTTAAGTGGCCTGGTGTACAACCGATAGGAATTGGGATAGTGCTAAGACAAAAAATTGGAAAAAAAGTGTTTAAGATCACACCCGAAGTTATTACATGGCAACCAACAACTATCTATGGCTCAGAAGGGAGGAATTGATTTTGCCATTAATTCTTTGAGAGCTAGTTCCGAAGCAATTTTTCTTGTTGACCCAAATATTAATTTAATAGTCTCAACTGAGACCTTCCTTTAAAAACTTTGACAATTTATGTCCTTCGCTCAAATGGAGTTCACATCAACAAAATTGTTCATAAACAAACAAGGCTCCCATTAAGGTGCAAATCAAAGTGATCAGCTCGATATATTGATGTATGGGACTAGCAAAAGCCTCTCTTTTGAACTTCTTGACAATTTCTTCAAAGTTCAAAAATAATGTGCGGATGACGGTGGCGCTGTCGGTTCTTTTGGTAACCTGAAAAAACTCGTCAAGTTGAAAGATATGTTCTTGCTTATTGTTATCGTCTAACCAAGTGGCCTGTGACCAAAGTGCAGAAGATACATGTTCATGACGAAGCGGAAATTCTTGACGGTTGTATAGTATTGAGAAGTTTCTGGGTTCCACCACTGCAGAGATAAATTTTTAGACAGAGCACTTAAACGTCAGAAAAACTCGTTGAAAAAGTTGGCTCTTTGTTCCGATGTTTCACCTCTAAATGTTTAGAAATCGTCCATTTCACCGGTTCAGCATAAATTGGCCTTCTGTGCTCCTAGAAATCTTCTCGTTTAAAAGAAGATGAAGAGAAGCTGAGAAATTGACGAACATTGAGCTTTTACCGAATCTAGTAAAGAGTCCCGCCTGAATACAAAATACCCAAATATATCTTCGATGTCGCCAAGGGTGGCTGGCCAAAACATCCTCTAAACTGAGGACCACTTTAAACACTACGAATGATTAGTTCAACGTTCATATCCTTTATCCCTCTCCCATTGAAGTAATTAAAGAGAACTTATCTCATTGTATTGGTTTAGTAGGAAAGCTGCGACATTTGGTTTCAAGAAAAGTGTTGCTGATTTATTACTATTGTTACGTAAAACCTGTGATTCAATATTTTATCCTAATTTACGGTGGAACTAACCTGTCCAAATTCTGCGATTTAGCCATATTTTAAAAAAAATATTTGTGTCTGTTTTTTTTCAAAAAATCGGGTGAAAATATTGACCATCAGTTAAAAAATAACAAAATCATGAATGCTATGCAATTGTATGTGTACGACTTGGTCCAGTTTTCGATGTGTAGTGTTAGGGAAGATCTTTGCTCAAAACCGATGAACCAAATTTTGAAAAAAGTTGATTATAATCGCAATACTAGAAGCACGAGTGCTCAGCTCTACGAAATTCCTCCAATTTAAAACAACTGGGAGAAATTTTCTTTAAAGCACCTTTGATCGAAAATTTTGAATTACCTAATTAGGCAGAGCCTGTACCCAATTTGAATTATGTTTCGTAGAGCCGTTGCTTTTGAAACTGAAATTCATAAACTGAAAGATTTTAATCCTATTGTTTCCGATGAATCATGGCAAATTGTACTAAAAAATGGAATTTTTTTCATTGATATGACATCTGGCACCCTACCCTGTAGGTAAAATTTTTTTATTTTTGAGGTTGGATAAATTTTTTTTCGAAGTTCAATTTGAGTTTTGCTTTTTTTTGTTCTTATCATTTTCTTTATATGTAATTGTTCCGACCCACTTGTGGGGGGAGGAACTAAATACTCAAAGGGTTTTTTTGTTCAATCAGTTTTGGCCGATCAATATATTCATCATAGATAAATTTGAGTGGTATCATTAAAAAACTGTTCCAGCGTAGAATTCAAAAATAAAAAAAAGTTTTTGAATTTTGTGTTTTTTCGAGGAGATATAGAGGATTGAAATTTTGTGTGAACACGGGATATTTTACATGATTTTGTTCACTTCTAGTGTAATTTTTCTTCAAATTGAGATAGTATCTATAGAAATAGTATTTCAAATTTACATTTCATGCCACAAAATGAACTAATTGTGTGTTTTTAAAAGACTGAAGGCGATAAAGAGACTAGATCTGGTCTCATAGGGAAGTTCACTATCAAAAAAATCGAATTCTGTTGGAGAGCTCTTTTTTTAGAAAAATTTAGTTTTTGTTTTTTTAAGTCACCTAGAAACTAGTCACTTTTCATATCAAAGTTGCGTTAACGACCAACCTCATTTACAGTTAAATGAAGCCTAATGAACAAAAAACTTTGTTTTCAAGAAATTGCTAATATTTTTTTCTGGCTTCGACACTGAGTTTTAGTATTTTTGAATGAAATTTTGATTTTTTTTTCCTTTGAAAGATCTACTAATTTTTCGGAGTCCTCTGACATGAACTCATTAACTAAGGGTGCAACATGTTCCTTATTGAGCATTAAGTAAACATATCTAGTGCTTTGAGTGAACAGCTATTGGCTGTTAAGACTTTAAGGGTAATTTTTTTGAACATTAACCAACCATAAACTTATTTTTGTGAACTGTAAGTCGGACTCAGTAAGGAAAGTACCCTCTACCTTTGTACTGCAACCAAATTTTATCTGGTTAGTGGTTTTATCTACTAACTATTGGATATATGACTTCAATGACACTAGATTTCATTTTTTTTTAAGATTTTTTGTGGTTATTTTTGTATTATTGGTTACTTTTGAACTCATGTCACATTATCTAAATATTGATAGCTCACATTGGCTTAAAAAATAAGTTCAGTGGATCACTGATAAAATTTTCGGAGGAAATCTTACGGTTTAAATGGCTTCGACGCTATCTTCTCGCACTTTTTAACGAATTTCTGGTTTTTGCCTGTTCTTTTGTTGTTTTCATAGCCATAGAACTTATTGTGATGTCTTATTGATTACCTGTGAATGACAAAGATCATTATCCTCACATCGGGTTATACTTAAGAGAAATTATTGACTTTCGTTGAAAGCTAGTGATTTTAATGGCTTTTAAGAATTTGAAAAAGGTTTGTTGAAAAATATTTCAGAGCATTAACCAATCTGAACTTTTTTTTCGTGAACTGTTGGTCAGTCTCAGTAATGACAGGCATCTCTTTTTTTCTACCACAATTAGAACTAATCTGGTTAGCGGTTTTATCTTCTAACTTTTGTTTCTATGACTTCAATGAAAAGATTTCAATTTTTTTTTTAGATTTTTGTATATTTTCGTATTATTGATTACTTTTGAACTCCAGCTCATTATCCAAATATGATAGCTCCCATTGGCTTTAAAAAGAAGTTAATTGGATCACAGAGGAAGTTTACAGAGAAAAGCTTATGTTTTAAATGGCTCCGACAATTTCTCGCATTTTCGCACTGAATTTTTTGTTTTTGTCTGTTTTTGTTGTTGTTTTCATCGTCATAAGACAAATTGTGATGCTTTATTGATTAACTATGCTTGACAAGTATCCTTTTCCTCCCAACGGGCATATCGGAGTGTATTTTTTGACTTCCGTTGAAAGCTTTTGAATATAATGAATCCTTAAAAACAATTTTTTGAAATTTTTTATAAAACAATAAACAATCTTTAAATTTTCGGGAACTGTTAGTCAGTCTCAGTAATGAGAGGACCCCTTTTTTACTGCAAAATAATCTGGTTTCCTTTTTTACATCCTACCTAATAGTTTTAAGACTTCAGTGCCACGGGTTTTCATAATTTTTGAATTTTTCGATAATTTTTATTATTTTTAGTTCCTTATGAAATCTTATCACATTATACTAATACGGACAGTTCCAATTTATTTAGCGAAGACTTTCAACGGATCATAGATAAACTTTTAAGAGTAGAGCTTTTGATTTAAATTGCTTCAACATTTTCTTCAGGCACTCTACTGAATTTTTCGTTTTTGCCTGTATTTGTTGTTGTTTTCATAGTCAATGAATTATATTGTAATGGTTTATTGATGAAAAATGAATTTCAAACAACCCCGTGGTCCCATCATTTTAGCGTATTTACCGACTTCCGTTGAAAGCTATTGAATTTTATGGCGTTGATACCACAAGTTTTCTCCAAAATTTCGTAGTTCTAATGTATTTGTTCATATTTCCGGGTTTTATGAAGTTATATTGTTAAAAAAAAGAATCCAATTGCTGCTAAAACTTTTTAATTGAAACCAGAAAAGTTCACTTTTTACTGCCTTTGACACTTTTCTCGCAAAATTTTGATCTTGAGTTTGCTGTTTTTCCTTCTTTTTTTGTTCTTTATATAGCAGTAAATTGCTGAGCGTTCGCATAAGCTTGTAATTGAAGGTTGAATGAATGATGTTACCCAAAGCACTCAGTTTGTAGCGAATAGTCTTAAAGTTTCTGATATATATTTTCAGTTTTTTTTACAAACTTTTAAGTTTTTGTTGTTCTTTTCGTCAAATTGTAACTTATTTTCATCATTGAGTGGTCCCTCCAATTTCTTTTATTCCACAAAATAACATATCTGATCATATGATTTGTCAGTGACGTTTTCTTTGTTGGATGATAAGCGTTTTTATAAAGTTTTTTGAGTGGTCAGTTTTGTGTTTCTTCTTCTCTTCTTTCAACACAATCGCGTAATAGCAGATCTCAATGGTTTTCAAATGTTGCCCAGGTAAACTTAGACAATATCTCAGTAAAAATTCTTTAGTTGAAATAGTAGAAATAACAGTTGAATTAAAAGTATAAAATGTTTTTCTATATCGTTTACAATTTTTTGAGTTTTTCTGCATCTTTAGTCCGTTTTTATGGCTTTGTCTAACCAAAGACAGGTCCTTTTGGTTTTGTAATAAATTTTAGAATTTTTTTAAGATTTATTTAGTTAAAAGCTAATGCTTTTTAAGACTTGAAATTTTTTGGTTTGAAAAATATTGATTTTATTTTGAATTTGGCACCGTTCTTTGTTCTCTTTGTCGCTTGTTACCTAGTCGCATTAGGAAAAATTTCCTTTTGTTGTATTGTTATGAAAAAGTAAATTTGTGAAGTTAAGGTTTTATGTGGTGCATTTTGACATTGTTACTAGGTGCTTTGAAATTTTCATATTCAGTTTTTGCCGTGAAATTTTTGTTTTTGCTAATTTTGTTGTTTATTTTGTTTCTCGTAGTCTTTTTAAGGGCAAATCTCGTTGGCGCTGTAATGAGGCATGGCATTATGGAATTCAGTTAGTGGTTAGATTGTGCAACGATAGTTACAAACTCAAATGTCTATTTTTGTTATTTCGTCATTTGGTTTAAAATTAAGTGAAGAATATTGTTAAGCTCGGCTTGAAACATCATGTGCAAATGCACATTAAAGAGCCTCCTTGTTATGTATATATATATATATATATATATATATATATATATATATATATATATCTATTTATATATATATATATATATATATATGTATATATATATATATATATATGTGTGTGTGTGTTTTTGTTGTTGTTGTTGTTGGAAATTTTCTTTACAGAAGAGATTTCTCCCGATCAAAACGGTTAGAGAAAATTAGTCCATGTATCTCTGCAGTTTTGACAGTTACAACAGATCTGCCACGTGCAGACGTTTTCTGGTTTATACCGCATCATCATATCATTCCACATTTGCTTTTGAATTCTGTGTTTTAGGCCGTGTTGAACTCCGAAGTCAATGCTGTGATGAAGTCTGTTGGCTATCCTTTGGGTGCGAAAGAAGAACTCGCCGCGAGATTTTTCGAGTCGCTTTTTCGTTAAGTCAAAGTAATCGTCTCTTCTCATTGATCTGTTTCCAGGCAGCACCGGCTGTTTTGTATTTGTCGGTTGAATTTGTTGAAGACTTGATAGTGGTAGAAGACCATTGAGCTGATAGTAGATTGGCAAGGGTGGTAGATTTGACAAACGTAATTGTTCGATGTAACTCATTGTCTTGCTATTAGTTATCCAGGACACAACCTTTCGTTGAAACCATTCCAAGTTTCGCATATCTCCTCGGTTTAAGTTACAGCAAGAGGATCCGTACATTAGAACTGTCAGAATCATCGCTTTGTAAATTCCCAGTTTGATGCGCATATTAATTTTGAAGGCTACATTTCTTCTCAGGGAATAGAAGACTCGGTTAGCTTTCTTCATTCTTTCTTCTAAGTGGATTTTCCAAGTGAAATCGGATTGTATCCAAATCCCTAAGTCCTTTACAACAGCTGAGTTTTGGAGGAGACTTCCACACAGGTAGAAGTGGCTTTCTGGACCTTTGAACAAAACTTTGGCGCATTTTTCTATAGCTAGACCCATTTTGTTTCGGGTGACCCAGTCTTGCAGTATGTCGAAGTTACTCTGTACTTGGTCTGCTGGTGTTCCAATATATATATTGCGTCTACAGTCTTTCTACTTTTTGCTGCTTCCTGGTGCTGGATATAAGTGTCAAACTGAAGTGTTGCTCTTACAAAATAATTATCCTTCAAAATTGTTTGGAAAATGAAGTAATAATTGTTGCACCAATTGTGAACATTTTACTATGGGTCCTATAATTTTGGCGCGTACGTGCTCTACAGGATCCTCTCCACTAGCTGCTGTGCTGCCCTCTGTTGTGGTGCTTTTGCTATTTATTTTTTAATTTAAAGTGTGGAGAAATTTTTATATATATGTATATATATATATATATATATATATATATATATATATATTGCATAGTAAAGGTTTTGGAAAAAAAATTGACTACGTCTATGACAAGATCAAAGACCTACTGCATCCCTCACAGACAGAATTTAAGAAAAAGAGATCGGTAGTAACACAACCCGTCACCTATTGACCGAATTGCGGCTCTTTACGTAGACTTTGAGAAAGTCTTTGACATGGTTAGCAGGATCTGTTCCTGAGCAATTTACCAGAGGTAGGCTTTGCTGCAAAACTTCTGGGTGTTACTGCCACGTACTTCAGCCATCAAAAAGGATGCGTCAGAGTGAAAAATTAAAAATGGCAAATGCTCAGCGTGACAACCGGTGTCCCAGAGTTTACCATATTGTGCCCCTTTCTTCATCAGTTTTATAAATGACCTTCATACAGCTCTTGTTGAAAATTGTTGCTTAGGTTACGACAAAGATTTCAAATTTCAGGACATAAGTCGGATCTTTTCCGTTTGTGCCGCCCCCCCCCCCCCCCCCCCAGCTTAGTGGGTGCATATTATTTGCAACCCCCAGACGCACGTGCAATAATTTTTTTTTTGGGGGGGGGCACAAACGGAAAAGATCCCATAAGTCAAATATAAAGTTTTTGCGGCGCGAACAGTATGAGATTGAATGCCGATAAGTGAACAATTGAAAAATCTCCAAGAGCTGGCATGAACAAATTTGTAACGCCACAATGAGACCTTGGGCTTGCTGTAAATCAAAATCAGAACTGGAATTATAACGCTGACATAGGATGCAGAAAGGATTTTTCACTGTTAATTTCTCTAAAAAGAAACCCTTCGAAGAAATTTTTCCAGATTACAACGAAACTGAACGCATTAATGGGATATGTGCCCGATCGCTGCTTATGGCAACCAAGCAATATGGACAATGAAAATCAATCTTTGAGAACCTACAAAGAAATGCAACGCGGTGGATCCTTAGTGATACCGCCCGGGTCGAATGTCCTCCCTAATATCCTCCCATTTTGATGTAAGAGTGGGGGGGTAATTTGTCTATGGGGGGTAAATTGATGTAAGAGTGTGGGGGTAATTTGTTCAGAGGGGGTAAAATGATGTAAGAGTTGGGATGCAATGGGAGGACTTTTCAGGATTTACCCCCCATGACTGAAATTGCCATGTAAGAGTGGGCTGCAATGGGAGGACTTTTCAGGAATTACCCCCCATGACTGAAATTGCCGTGTAAGAGTGGGCTGCAATGGGCTGCAATGGGAGGACTTTTCAGGATTTACCCCCATGACTGAAATTGCCATGTAAAAGTGGGCTGCATTGGGCTGCAATGGGAGGACTTTTCAGGAATTACCCCCCCTGACTGAAATTGCCATGTAAGAGTGGGCTGCAATGGGAGGACTTTTCAGAATTTACCCCCCATGACTGAAATTGCCATGTAAGAGTGGGCTGCAATGGGAGGACTTTTCAGGATTTACCCCCATGACTGAAATTGCCATGTAAGAGTGGGCTGCAATGGGAGGACTTTTCAGAATTTACCCCCCATGACTGAAATTGCCATGTAAGAGTGGGCTGCAATGGGAGGACTTTTCAGGATTTACCCCCCATGACTGAAATTGCCATGTAAGAGTGGGCTGCAATGGGCTGCAATGGGAGGACTTTTCAGGAATTACCCCCCATGACTGAAATTGCCATGTAATAGTGGGCTGCATTGGGCTGCAATGGGAGGACTTTTCAGGAATTACACCCCATAACTACACATTAAAAAAAACTCAGGTACATTTACCTTAACGCAGTTAAGGTAAGTCTTTGTTAAGGTAAAATTAAGGTAAAAATTACCTTAACTTTACCTTAACTTGAGTTAAGGTAAAAAAAAATACCTGAACTGTGTTAAGGTAAAATTACCTTAACTTACCTTAATTTTTTAAATAACTTTCTGCAGTACATAATTGTTTAATTTTAGTAAAATTATCAAACAAAATGTTAAAGTTTATTACAAAAGTTTTACAATGATACTTATATGAAGCAATTTGAGCTCATATTTGTCGACCTACACTACATCAAAAACCAAAAATACTTTCAGTGACTGCTCAAAAAAATTCAAAAAGGCAGTTACGCAACAATTTTGCAAAAATTAGTATTTTTATTTTTCAGGCGCCTCTGTTTATGTATAGGCTGCTCACAAATCAATTCCGAGTGTCACCGAAAAAAATAGTTTCAGATAAACAGTTTAGAGAAAGTTTAAAAGTGGTTTTAAAGTGTATCAACTTGAATCCAATCACTCTTCCTTATAAATTAAATCAAAAACTTTTCTAAAGGGTTCTAAATCAGAAGGAATTATTGTTCTAGGTGGTCTGAGATATAAGTACTTAACACGTTGTCAGATTTCTCAGGTTGACTACCTTAGAGGAAACTTTGAAAACTTACTAAGACTTATACGCTGCCTTAGAAAACTTACAAAACTTTGTACGGCACCGCATAAGGCTGTAATAAGTTTTCTACGACACCGTATCTAATTGATGTAATTGCCAATTTCTAAAGTCTGCCTTTCTAAAATTGGTTTTAAAAACAACGATTATCTCATACATGTCATTTTTTCAATAATTTTTGGCACTTTTCACATCTATGAAAAACTAAAAAATCTTAGTACGGCGCTGTATATGGCCGTACCATGTTTCGAAATTTTTCCAAAGTATTTTTTCAGACATTAATTTGCTCAGCAAGTACACCTAACGTTCACAAATTTTACCTTGAATTAGTTAGAAATAGGAAAAACCTGTTACGCCACTTGTGAGGCCGTGCAGAACTTTGGAAGCCTAATGATATCTTCTCCAGTTCATGTCATTAATCAACCAGAAAAAAATTCAGTTCCAAAAATCCACAGTAGCTGGTGAATAAATACCTAAAAACATGCCCACATTTTTTAGGAGTGAAAAGAAAAATTAATGTGTTTGGTTTGCGTTCGGTTCAATTAAATCTGTTCTGGTTTCAGAAGGAAATTTTTTACTCAAATTTTGGCTCAATTGAAAAGTCAGTTACTTTTGGGCATTCACAACAGCAAGAGCCGTCTTGCAGTTCTACAATGTGATAGTTTAAACAATTTAAAAGAATTATTTAAGAAGAATCTTCAAATGCGCAACAATAAATGCATTTGATCGCTTTAAAAAAAGTAAATCAAGGTTTTATATTTTTTGAACTTCTATATAGTTTTGGCATCTAACTGGCTAATCAGCAGCGCAATTGTTGGCGCTTAAGTTGTTACTGCATGCAATTTAATTCGTTTGTCTTGAAAATTTGTTATTGAACGGTTATTCAAGATTCATTCCTGAAAACAGTGTCAGATCTCAGATTCTATTGGCTGAGGTGTGCTTTTTGTAATCGAACAAGTTTTTTGCGTGCAATTTGTGTTTTCCAGACAATACTCAAGTCTCTTAATTTGGCTATATCAATGATTGCTGGTATTTCAACAATATTTCTATTTTTATGATTTTGTCAAATTTCGGTGTATGTTGTTTTGTATCAAAACTGATGAAACACCATAACCTCCATGGCGAGGCGGGAAATTTTTTCCCATCTTACCATGAATGTTTGACTCAACTGGGAACGCAAAGATGAATGGACTGAAATTACTCCCAGAAACACGCTAGAGTTACCTTTTAACAACGTCAAGAATTTTTTTGGCATTTTTGGGCTCTAAGAAGAGCTGGAAAAATGGGGTAAACTTAGGGAGTTGTTAAAATCTCCTGAGGTACTGTACCAAATCTGTTCGGCATAGTCGCATTTTGATGGCACCAAACAGTTCATGTTTGCCCTGCTCGCTGCTTTCTTCATTCATGCCGATAAAAAAAAAATATTGACAGCCAAACTTGAAATAAAAACAATATTTATATTTTTATATAGATTTTAGCGTCGATAAACAGTTTCAAATACTCGTTTTCATGAAAACAGTTCAATGATCGTTTAAATAGTGAAATCTGTTCTCGCCAAAGGTGAGTGAAGTGGTAAACAATCAAAGGGTCAAACAAAAGCATCTAGTGCGTTCCAGCTTATGATATATAATTTTTTATTCGACTTTTTGTTCTGTACAAAATATTTATCTTTTGTCCCATCATATTGAGTCTTTATTAGGCAGCAAGTACTACAAGAAACAATTGTCAGTAATCAGTTGATAGTGATAAAACACGTAGTGTCTGCAAAATAGTCAACCATGCGTTTTGTGTTGCGATTACATGGTATATCGCTGATAAAATAGGTACCTGCCGAAAATGCTAAATGCGCATATGTCTCAAACCTTTTAATCCCTTTTAAACTCAATTGTAGCCAAATGGGACCTCTTTTGAAGCCAAAACAATATTGAAATGGGAGTTACGGCTCAAAAATTGGGGAAAATTTATGACACATTTAAAAAATTTTTGAAATTTAAATAAGTTTTGAAGTTGTAAATAAGTGAGGGTAAAGTTTATCAAGGATAGTTTTTGATACTTTTTCAATAGACTTTCGGTCTTTATTAAGCATACAAGTGAAATAAATTCAACAGTTCAGATATCGTAACAATCGTAACCTCATTTTGTCGTTTTTTTTAGTTTTAAAACTAACAAGATTTCAAGTAACCTTCTTTCATCCTTAATAACCCGAAGGAAATCTCTTGTATTGCAAGTGAACTCAAACATCAAATTTTCATTTCACCCTAGTGCTCATAATGTCTATCAACGTCATACAATTTCAGAACTTCAATTGATGAAAGAACGCAGCAGTCGAACAATGCTGCACTTTAAGAACTAGAAAAGTTAAGTAAAGTCTTTAAAAAAGTTCCGACTTGTTTTTCAATTTTAATTGATTCTTTTTAGTTTTTCTGACGCCTCTTTCGTGTGCTATTGTTTGTTTCTTCAATTTCCCTTCATTAGCTTCTTGAAAGACTTCTAATAGCTATTGGTAATGGAGAACTACAACAGTTTTTTCCTGAAATGGCAATTTATCAATTTTTTTTTGTGGAAAACATTAGGACACGCTATTTAAAGCAGCTTTTTCGCAGTTAAAAGTTTCTCTTAATTGGTTTTGATCATTCCAGGTCTAAGAACAGATTAATGCACGGGTGAATTTAGATACTTACGGTGGATGTTCTGGCACAGTCTGCAAATGCTGAGGAACGAAGTTTATTTCGTCGCATAAAAAAGGCACGCCGTTTTTGTAGCTTTTTACTTGTTTCTCTGTCAAATAAGAATCAAAATGGGTAATTTAGAGCGCATTCTCTTCCTTTTAAGCCCGTCTTTGATGGAATTATTGGTCGCCTTCCTAAAAGTTTTTTGTGAAAGGGTTATTTAACAGTGAACGCTGGAAAAATTAACAATTCTCAAATTTTAACCGGTTAGTGGTGTTTTGCGCAAAGAACAGGTTTTTCGGCGTGCAATTTGTGTTTTCTAGGCACCATTTAGGTCTTTGGAGCTACTTGTATTAATTGATTAGCTTAATTCAACAATTTTACTTTTTTCACGATTTCATCAAATTTCTGTGGATGTTGTTTTATGGCAAAACACACAAAACATCATAACCTTCATGGTGAGGTGGGAAATTTTTTCCCACCTCACCATGAAGGTTTGCCGTGACCCAGAACGTGGAAGTGGACCAGAATTACACCCAGAAATACGCCGGGAACTCTGTTTCACGTTGTTCTACGTCGGTTCCGGAGATCTTGGGCTTCGATTTTAGCCCAAAAAATGGGGTACAGAACAGTATATTGTTAATATCTCCCAAAGTACTGGACCAAATTAAACAGGAGTGGTCGCATTTCGTTAGCACTGAACCCTTCTTGCTTGCAGTATTTGGTTGGTTTCCCAAATCGGCCTAATCAAAAAGTTATTAATGTTCAAAGTTGAAATAGTTCGAATTTTTGGGCTATTCTGGGTGACCCAAATTTCGGTACAACAAAACACTTGATTTACCCAACAAGTGTTAGTGTTTTAGAATCCCCAGTTAATGGGGAGTCTCCCAATATATATTTTGTATGCAGCTTTATGTAGTCCAGATGGTCATTTTTAGCGTTACATGGGCAGTACCTGTCCTATTTGCTCATTTGGTACGGCACATTTATGTTAGAATATCTCCTCGTAGAGTGAACCGATTGTTGATCTGTTTGTTGATTTGAACTCAGCTTGAGCCGTACTTGAATCCCTGTAAATAGCGTTCTGTTTCTTTCAGCCGTTTTCGAGAAATTGGCCAGGACACATACCTCCATTTTCACCTATTCGTGTCCGGTACTTTTGCTGTACCTGCATGTTAGACCACTAAAACTAGCTCATTTTGACTCGATAGTTAGTTCGTTAGACTCGTTTGATAATGCTGATTGTTGCCATATATATTTTACACCCCATTTTATGTAGTTCAGAAGGTCAATTTTAGCTCCGAATATGGAGTATCCCTCTTCTGGGGTCAGTTGGTACGGTACCTTTTTTTTTGCTATAACTCCTCGAAGAATGCACCGATTGTGCTCATTTTTTAATATGATACGTATCTCAAGCAGTGCTACAAACTGTATTAAGGGGGTTTAGTTTTGTTCCGTCGTTTTAGAGAAATTAGCCAGTAAACTTGCCCTCGATTTTAGCCCCAGAAGCGGTTGACACCATCCGTTGACACCATTGACATTGACCTTGAAGCTTTGAACTATGTTACAAATCTTAGTGTTTTAGAATCCCCAATTAGTAATGCTGTAAATGTAAATGCCCCAATCACACACTTGAACATTGCAATTTGTGCCAGCTGCCGACAGGACATTTAAGAGAAACATAACGACAAACCTAATGATTTCATTTTCAGATCTGTGATTTATTGTAACTAACTCAAAACATCACCCATGGAAAACGAAGATAGATGTACTGGCGCACCTTTGTACCCTGGTCAAGGCTCATCCAGTCAACGTAGCAGTCGGCCTCTTAGTCCAGAAGTCTTTTCTAATTTTGCCGAAAGGCCTCCTTATTCGGCACACTCTGACCCCTGGAGTGGACATCCCTCGTCGTCCAGTAGTTTGATAGTAAAGAAATATTATACAATTTTGTTTTAGTTTTTGCGGGTTTTTTGCCTGCATCGCATAGGTATCATTTTCAATAAATTAAGATCCTATTACTTTGATAGTAGAAAGGGTGTTATATAATTTCTATTCGGTTTTGCGGGTTTGTTGCCTGCATCGCATAGGTATCAGTTTTGATAAACTAAGTTTTAATTAGTTTGATTGCTTAAAACTTATAAGATTGTTTTTAATTTAGCTCCGGTTTTGCGCGTTTTTTGCCTGCATCGCATAGGAATCTTTTTCAATGAAATAAGTTTCGATTAGTTGGATGGCAGAAAAATATTAGATATTTTTGCTTCAGAGGCATCCGCCCTCGCCACCTTTCTACGCCTGGAGTGGACATCCCCCCTCGCCGCCATATCATTCCTACCAGTATTCCAACACCTTGGCTACTTCATCGGCTTCGGATAGATGTACTGGGGCACCTTTGTACCCTGGTCAAGGCTCATCCAGTCAACGTAGCAGTCGGCCTCTTAGTCCAGGAGTCTTTTCTAATTTTGACCAAAGGCATCCTTATTCGGCACACTCTGACCCCTGGAGTGGACATCCCTCGTCGTCCAGTAGTTTGATAGTAAAGAAATATTATACAATTTTGTTTTAGTTTTTGCGGGTTTTTTGCTTGCATCGCATAGGAATCATTTTCAATAAATTAAGATCCTATTACTTTGATAGTAGAAAGAGTGTTAGATAATTTCCCTTCGGTTTTGCGGGTTTGTTGCCTGCATCGCATAGGTATCAGTTTTGATAAACTAAGTTTTAATTAGTTTGATTGCTTAAAATTTATAAGATTGTTTTTAATTTAGCTCCGGTTTTGCGGGTTTTTTGCCTGCATCGCATAGTAATCTTTTTCAATGAAATAAGTTTCGATTAGTTGGATGGCAGAAAAATATTAGATATTTTTGCTTCAGAGGCATCCGCCCTCGCCACACTTCTACGCCTCGAGTGGACATCCCCACTCGCCGCCATATCATTCCTACCAGTATTCCAACACCTTGGCTACTTCATCGGCTTCGGATAGATGCACTGGCGCACCTTTGTACCCTGGTCAAGGCTCATCCAGTCAACGTAGCAGTCGGCCTCTTAGTCCAGGAGTCTTTTCTAATTTTGCCCAAAGGCATCCTTATTCGGCACACTCTGACCCCTGGAGTGGACATCCCTCGTCGTCCAGTAGTTTGATAATAAAGAAATATTATACAATTTTGTTTTAGTTTTTGTGGGTTTTTTGCCTGCATCGCATAGGAATCATTTTCAATAAATTAAGATCCTATTACTTTGATAGTAGAAAGAGTGTTAGATAATTTCCCTTCGGTTTTGCGGGTTTGTTGCCTGCATCGCATAGGTATCAGTTTTGATAAACTAAGTTTTAATTAGTTTGATTGCTTAAAATTTATAAGATTGTTTTTTATTTAGCTCCGATTTTGCGGGTTTTTTGCCTGCATCGCATAGGAATCTTTTTCAATGAAATAAGTTTCGATTAGTTGGATGGCAGAAAAATATTAGATATTTTTGCTTCAGAGGCATCCGCCCTCGCCACCTTTCTACGCCTGGAGTGGACATCCCCCCTCGCCGCCATATCATTCCTACCAGTATTCCAACACCTTGGCTACTTCATCGGCTTCGGATAGATGTACTGGGGCACCTTTGTACCCTGGTCAAGGCTCATCCAGTCAACGTAGCAGTCGGCCTCTTAGTCCAGGAGTCTTTTCTAATTTTGCCCAAAGGCATCCTTATTCGGCACACTCTGACCCCTGGAGTGGACATCCCTCGTCGTCCAGTAGTTTGATAGTAAAGAAATATTATACAATTTTGTTTTAGTTTTTGCGGGTTTTTTGCCTGCATCGCATAGGAATCATTTTCAATAAATTAAGATCCTATTACTTTGATAGTAGAAAGAGTGTTAGATAATTTCCCTTCGGTTTTGCGGGTTTGTTGCCTGCATCGCATAGGTATCAGTTTTGATAAACTAATTTTTAATTAGTTTGATTGCTTAAAATTTATAAGATTGTTTTTAATTTAGCTCCGGTTTTGCGGGTTTTTTGCCTGCATCGCATAGTAATCTTTTTCAATGAAATAAGTTTCGATTAGTTGGATGGCAGAAAAATATTAGATATTTTTGCTTCAGAGGCATCCGCCCTCGCCACACTTCTACGCCTCGAGTGGACATCCCCACTCGCCGCCATATCATTCCTACCAGTATTCCAACACCTTGGCTACTTCATCGGCTTCGGATAGATGCACTGGCGCACCTTTGTACCCTGGTCAAGGCTCATCCAGTCAACGTAGCAGTCGGCCTCTTAGTCCAGGAGTCTTTTCTAATTTTGCCCAAAGGCATCCTTATTCGGCACACTCTGACCCCTGGAGTGGACATCCCTCGTCGTCCAGTAGTTTGATAGTAAAGAAATATTATACAATTTTGTTTTAGTTTTTGTGGGTTTTTTGCCTGCATCGCATAGGAATCATTTTCAATAAATTAAGATCCTATTACTTTGATAGTAGAAAGAGTGTTAGATAATTTCCCTTCGGTTTTGCGGGTTTGTTGCCTGCATCGCATAGGTATCAGTTTTGATAAACTAAGTTTTAATTAGTTTGATTGCTTAAAATTTATAAGATTGTTTTTTATTTAGCTCCGATTTTGCGGGTTTTTTGCCTGCATCGCATAGGAATCTTTTTCAATGAAATAAGTTTCGATTAGTTGGATGGCAGAAAAATATTAGATATTTTTGCTTCAGAGGCATCCGCCCTGGCCACCTTTCTACGCCTGGAGTGGACATCCCCCCTCGCCGCCATATCATTCCTACCAGTATTCCAACACCTTGGCTACTTCATCGGCTTCGGATAGATGTACTGGGGCACCTTTGTACCCTGGTCAAGGCTCATCCAGTCAACCTAGCAGTCGGCCTCTTAGTCCAGTAGTCTTCTCTAATTTGGCCCAAAGGCATCCTCCCTCGCCACACTCTGACCCCTGGAGTGGACATCCCTCGTCGTCCAGTAGTTTCATAGTAAAGAAATATTAAACAATTTTTTTTTTAGTTTTTGCGGTTTTTTTGCCTGCATCCCATAGGTATCATTTTTAATGAACTAAGTTTCGATTAGCTCGATAGCAGAAAATTTATAAGGTTCTTTACAACTTAGCTTCGGTTTTGCGGGTTTTTTGCCTGCATCGCATAGGAATCATTTTCAATGAAATAAGTTTCGATTAGTTGGATGGCAGAAAAATATTAGATATTTTTGCTTCAGAGGCATCCGCCCTTTCCACACTCTGACTCCTGGAGTGCTGAGAGCGAACGGGACCAAACATTTAACAGAAGAAGAGTCGGCGAAAACTTATGTAAGCAATCCCTATGTAGCCCCTAGGAAGCAGATTAAGCAAGCCTTCTCGAAAGACCAGGTTCAGGGCAAAATCTTAAAGAGGCCGGAGAATGGACGTCCCCTAGAATTTATTCTGAACAATTTTCAAAGCCATCTGGAACTGCACACAGTAATTGTAGGCGATTCGATAGTCGACAACCTTTGCATTGATAACTGTCTAACGATTTCCTTTTCGGGTGGTAGGGTTGAAGAGTTCTACGAAATCCTTGATACGGTCAAGAGCTACCGAAATGTGATTCTGGCTGTGGGCGGAAATAATTTTTCGTTTGTATGACGCCCCTGGCGAGTTACCGGAGATTGTTATCGGAAAAATTCGACAACTTTACAATCGAATTAATTATTTCCCACACCGACCAAAAGTTATTGTCTGTACAGTCCTGAAAAGGTTGAAGGCTAACCACCATTACATTGAGAGATACAACTCGCAGCTTATGAACTCAGAAATTTGGCACTTCAAGCTTCACCAGGATATGTCCAACAGAAAATGCTTCAAAGAATCAGACGGTATTCATTTGACTGAAAAAGGATTCATGGAATTAGCTTGTGCTTTCAATAAGTGCATGAGAGAGAATGGTCTTAATTGACGAATCCCTTAGTGTTTGTCCAACGTATATTAGACTTTGCTTTGACGAATCCCTTAGTGTTTGTCCAACGTATATTAGACTTTGCTTTATTTGCTTTATTTTTGCTATTTGTTAAGCCTGCTCACTCATATTTGTTTGAACCACTGTTTTGGAACATACTGGGGCTCAACTTTGACCTTAATTGACATTTTGATTCGGTTTTGAATTCATTGTAGTCTTTGTATAATGTTGGGCAACGAGACCAATAAATTATATAGGCAATTGGATTACGTATAATTTTCTATTAGTTTGATTGTTGAAAGAGTATTAGAATTTTGTTTCGGTTTTGCGGGTTTTTTGCCTGCATCGCATAGGTATCAGTTTTTATTTAAAAAAATTCGATTAATTTGATTGTAGAAAAAAAAAGATTATTTTGCTTCGGTTTTGCGGGTATTTTGCCTGCATCGCATAGGTATCAGTTTCAATAAAAAATTTCGATTAGTTTGATTGTAGAAAAAATAGATTATTTGCTTCGGTTTTGCGGGTTTTTTGCCTGCATCGCATGGGTATCAATTTCAATAAAATTATTTTGGTTTCGGTTTTGTGGGTTTTTT